>NC_054704.1:85126377-85291377 GCF_016097555.1 Gigantopelta aegis | reverse complement strand
TAGTCATCAAAAAAACATTTCAAAAGGCATTTAAGAATTTGTATTTACCTATTTTGAACAACTATTTCCTAAACTATATTAAGCTGCTACAACACGTAACGACACGACACACGGTGACGCGGTGTCTGAATACTCCAACAATTTGTTCAGGTTTTTGTTAAATTATTGTCCCGCAGTAAACCTAAAGGTAGTACATAACCGAATATCACCCGACTGGGTCAAATTTCGGGGTTGACCTAACTTTTCATAGAGCAATTCATACACCGGTCCTGTCATTGGTGATAAATGTTAGTATTTGTAGTAAAAAAACCCAGAAGTTTTATCTGGGCAAAATATGTATAAAGTTTTATTTCACCTAGTACCACTGTGTGAAGTAGCCTTGTGCTTCAAACAAAAAGTACTCAAATTATGTGTATATATAGACGCTACCCGTTATTTCTGAAATGAGCAGATTAACCCCAATTTTTTCTGATTTATTTTAAGGGTGAAGGGTGGTAGTATTTATATCCTTCGATTGATACGCAGTATGTAGGAGTTTTAGCCACATATGTTACTATTGTCGACTATGGAATTTGATTTGGTGGTATACACCCTAAAACTTATCTTGTCTCTGGTCACCACGGGTCATCAAGACGTCACGTGAACGACTGGCCACTAAACATCCAGGACAGGTCTACTGGACTGACAGGGCCCTCGGGGGCTGGCTGTCATGATGGGCCCTTCCTGGGCTCGAGTGCTTCACCGCCGGCAATTAGCCCGTCTCTCATTAAACACGAGCGGACAGTTGAAGGGCTGTAGTGTCCACTCACAGACAATAGACATCGATTGGTTTAGCCTGACACCGGGGAAAGAGAAATTTAAAGCTGCAGTATCGAGAATATTTGTTAATGACTTTTATCAGTTACAATAGATCAGAAATGTTATGTATGCCTCCCGTGACACGCCATTCTGCGATAACGTTTAGATGCAGTCATTAATCTACATTACAAACACATTTTATCTAACAGTATATGTGACAATACATTACAAAACATGGCTACAGTTGTTATACCAAGGCAGACGGTCGAGTAGCTATTACTTGGAGAACGAGTCTGACATCTAATGCATTATTACATTTTATTCTGTTAGTGTCTATACCAAGTTTGACAATTACTGTCCTATTTCTTTAATTTCACCGTAGTCATGATTATTTGTTTACTAAAACCATTTAATTGATAAGCTTAATATAGGCATGCACGCAGTATATACAAACTATTATAAAGTAAAGTTTGTTTTATTTAACGACGCCACTAGAGCACATTGATTTTTTAAAAATCTTATCGGCTATTGGACGTCAAACATATGGTCATTCTGACACTTTTTTTTTAGAGGAAACCCGCTGTCGCCACATAGGCAACTCTTTTACGACAGGCAGAAATGGATCTTTTATTTGCGCTTCCCACACGCAGGATAGCACAAACCATCGCCTTTTTTTAACCAGTTAGGGATCACTGGTGCAAGTGGTTTACACCTACCCATAGAGCCTTGCGGAGCACTCACTCAGGGTTTGGAATCGGTATCTGGATTAAAAATCTCATGCCTCGACTGGGATCCGAACCCAGTACCTACCAGCCTGTAGACCGATAGCCTAACCACGACGCCACCGAGGCCGGTGACTATTATAATGTCCACAGACGTGGGTGAGTGCTGGTGGTGGGTGGTTGGTTTGGTGTCGGATATAAAATACACGTATATAATAATCCATTGTACAGCAAATGACTTAGCTCGATCAGCCAGGGGATCAAAACTGCGGTTCTCCCAAACCCAGACCCCTACTAGTTGCCTGTGAGGTTTTCCCTTACTTTTGTTTTTATTTCTTCCGTACAAATGAAAACTCAAAACAAACAAACAAATAAGCAAGCAAACAAATCGTATTCTGAATTGTATTGCATTGACATCCAATAAACTGTGATAGGTGGCTTAGTCTTTATAGTAAATTTAATTTGCCATATTTCAATAAACAGAGGCTCAATCTTTATAGGACATTTGCACTCAGCATTGTAAATATCATCACCAAGTATGTGTTTTTTTGTCGTTAACCATTCGTACCACGATGCTGATTAATATGAATATGTCTGAAATGCTTAGAAAGAATACAATTAATAACACTGTCGTTTCAGGTATTTCAACCAAATATAGTCTTTAAGAACGACCGAAATCTAACTGGCTCGGCATAATATATTTTAATGATTTTACAAAGTCTTATTTAATAATTATTATTAATGAGAATATATACACCTGGACATGAATTAAGCACCACCTGACTTGTATTGCAGCCCGCCTACTCCACCACTTCTATAGACTCAAACTTGTCCACTGTGATGATGTCCATATGGCACAGGTGCCGTCTACTCCCCCACATCTATAGACTCAATCTTTCCCACTCTGATGAATGTCCATGTGGCACAGGTGCCGTCTACTCTCCCACCTCTATAGACTCAAACTTGCCCACTGTGATGAATGTCCATATGGCATAGATGCCGCCTACTCTCCCACCTCTATAGACTCAAACTTGCCCACTCTGATGAATGTCCACGTCGCACAGGTGCCGCCTATTCTCCCACTTCTACGTTCGGACGGGGAAAGTGAAAGCTACTTAAAAGTTAATTTGTATTAGCACACAAATAAACCGAGACGAAATGATTTGAGGGTCAATGGATGATCAAAGGAACATAATTAATCATTCGCAAGAAATGGCCAGAATATGAAATAGCATAAACAGAATACAATTTGTGTGTGTATATATATATATATATATATATATATATGTGTGTGTATGTATATATCTACACACACACACACACACACACACACACACACACACACACACACACTTGTACTTATTCCAGAGAGTTCTGTTCTGTGCTAGTTTTGATTATATAACAGAGGAGAAACACGGATTGTCATGTTAAAATCTGCCGACGTTGCATAGAAAAATAAATCAATTTAGCTAACTGTAGTGTCTCATATTTGGATATTAATGATAACAAATTGATAAATTTATTAATCGAACAATAATATTTCTTTAGATACTTAGTTCTTAGGTCTCTGTAACATGGACATACAAACAAAAAGTGATATTCATTCTCTATAGTATTCATATTACAAATTGGACAGATTCTTTTTTCTCTTGGAATATTTTCAAATCTCCCATTTTCGATATTAATATTTAACACACCACATCTAAAATTAAGCAGTGAAATAAAAAAAAGTAAAAAGTTCAATATATAAACATTATCCAAATTATTTTCAAAAATATTATCTTGACAATACATTGATAGACGTGAGAATGTAGATAACTTCGCTAACGTAGTTTTAAGTACTGATCTTTAAGGCGTTGTTTGATTACTTGTGGAGATAACTATGATATATTCTCATTATCCCCGCCTTCTATAATTAACTAAGTAATACCTACATATTATAACATAAGCTGGTGTGTCGTAGTGATTTTACCAGACGAGTGTTAGGATTATTGTATTGAGGACGAGGGTAATTTATGAATACTGATACGAGTTTCACAAAATCAGTATGGCTCATACGCGAGTGTAATCATTTCTTTATTACCCATATTATTTTAGATATTGTTTTATATGAATAACAAGGGCTGTCTGAAGTTTTACAACCACCACTAGAAGGAGACGACGAAATAACGTCATACTTCATATTCTACCTCAATCAACCAGTCGAAACGTGCCAGAAAGCCGTGCTAGAAAAACCGTCTAGCACATTCCCTAGACAGTAATGCGCCATTTTCATTGGTTAATTAGCCGTTGCTATCTGTTCATTACGTAATTCCATAATCAAAGGTAGTACGTGACGTTACGTAATATGTAATACTACACGTATTCCTATTAGTGACGTAATATATATCAACAGTGAGCAGGATCGTGACGTCACGTACAAAAATAAAATGCAGTGACTTTTGTTATTATAATTACACAAAACTTTATAAGTATGATTGAACTAGAAAATATTTCTGGCACCCGTCCTTTTGTAGATGGTTTTTCTGACAATCCTTAGAGCTAGCTAAAGCTCGTGCAAGATAAACTGTATTTTCTTGTAGCTCGTTCAGTATTCTCTAATTCATAGTGTCATAGTCTGAGCTAGGACTGGGGAAACAACGTCAAGTTATGACGTTTGTGCTTCATATGTTTTTTATTAACTCGTTTATGTTGAACCATGTGGATAATAAATAGAGCATAATAAATACGTTACCAGTTATTATCTAATTTTCGCAGCCCGGTACAGGCTCCCACCCAGAGCGAGTTTTAACGACTCAGTGGGTAGGTGTAAGACCACTACATCCTCTTCTTTCTCACTAACATCTAACTCACTGTCCTGGACAGACAGCCCAGATAGCTGAAATGTGTTCCCAGGACAGCGAGCTCGAACCTTAATGGATATAAGCATGAAAATAAGTTGAAATGAAATGTCCCGAATGAAATACGTTTCATATGTCACGATTTCACGAGGGACATACATTTAAGGATTGTCTGTTATTTATTTTACGTTCATCCGGGTATGAACACACACACACACACACACACACACACACACAAATATCATCCGCAAACTGTGTGAATCGGCGAAGCCGTTCTCACATAAGTAAAAATACGTAAAACGTAAAATAGATAACAGACAATACTTACAATTAAATTTGAATCATACTTGCTAATAACACTAAAATTGCATACTTTATTTCGAATTATTTTTGGTCTATAAACAATAACACTCAATAAGACAACTTGTCCATATAAAATGACGTTATCAGATATGACGTTCCCCGACGACATATATATATATTTTTTAACGTTCATCGAGAAATGAATAAACTCCCGTTGCTACGTCTGGACCAAATGCCATGACGTTATATTGTAATGAATGTAACGGACATTTAATAATTTGATACTAACTGGTACTGAGTTTGTTATTCTATTTATTGCACAACTAGGTTAATAAAGACCGTGATGCAACCCATTCTTTAGGTAGTTTAAAGTGTACAGTTAGACTGAAAATAACATTAATAAATTAATTCCTTTATAAGCGTACGAGATAGGGGGCAGTGGTGCAAGCCCCCCCCCCCCCCCCCCCCACACACACACCACCAGTGTTGGCGCAGAACATCATATTCTGGCAAAACTGATACATGATACAGATATTTGAGTAAAATGTGCTAACCTGAGACCTTTTAACCATGTATTTCCATCATTCTACCCTCAAAATTAGTTGTAATCTATATACAAATGCGTAGTGATTCGTTTGAAACAATATATATAGCTGTTTGGTACTGATACTAATATGAATAAACGGTGTTATGCAGATTCGGGCATTTCTGTTAATTCGGGCAAAAGCCAGCCTGGCCCCCTCTCCCCCCCCCTCCCCCCCCCCCCCCAACAAAAATGGAAGCTCGTACGCCTATGTTTATATATGATTTTACTTTCAGGTAATTTGATAAAATGGTATCATGCATTCGCAACAATAGTATTATCTCGGAGTGCGAGAAGAAGGCAAGAGATTTATCATGTAGAATGGTTCAGAATATTTTTTGGTCAATGCAACGGTGTCAACGGTGTCTACGGCAACGGTGACGGCCATATGCTCCAGCTGTTTGCTACTTGTATTGTGCTCGGTTTTGTGTTTGTCCTCACAAGAAATGATCTATAATTCTGTTGGAATTCTGATTTCGTTTCTGTGTTCAGGTACATGCCTATAAACTTTCAGAACATTTTGTTTTTGTTATTTGTAAAATAAATCTATTAAAATAATACTGATGTAAGCATGTTCGACCATGAGAGGCGGGATCTACCTCAGTCGTTAGAGCGTCTCGTTAGTAGTATAATACTAATAAGTAGAATAACAGGTAGGCGTGGCCTATAACTTATGACGTCATATGATTGACAGATGAAGTTGTTAGTATAAACGCAACCGCGATAGGCGCTGTCATAATTAATGAGCACTCATTAAACCATTACGAAAACCATTCCAACCTGTTGTCGCGTTTAAAGCAGCTGACCGGCCTCGGTGGCGCATTGGTAAAGCCATCGGACTGCAGGCTGGTAGGTACAGGGTTCGCAGCCCGGTACCGGCTCCAACCCAGAGCGAGTTCTTAAAGGCTCAGTGGGTAGATGTAATACCACTACACCCTTAAAAATCATAATTTCTCACTGAGAAATTGTCATGCATTGGTTTAACGTACCCTACTATTGTGTGATTTGACGCCAACAAACCAATCACCTTGTCGGTACTAAATAACGTTATCACGATTTGGCAAAGCACACACAATAACGTCACGTAGTTTAAAGCGTTTGCGTTTACGTCTTTCTGGTTTCATTGTTAAACTTGTAATAACATGGTAGTTTAATGCAATTCATTATAGATTTTTGTTTTACAGAATATATAGAACTTTGGGTTTTGAAAATTATTTGTGAACTGTGAATAAAATACAAAGTTAAAGCAATACCCTGAACAGTAAAGTAGTTTACGTCGTTTCTATATACATGGACGTGTAGCCGATGTAGGCTATAGAGAAAATAAAGGCTTTAAAAAACCCCCCCCCCCCCCCAAAAAAAAAAAAAAACCCCATATAGCTGGGGTAATAAATAGAATAACAAATTCGGTACAAGTTATTATCAAATTTATGTCCCTCGTGAAATTATTTCACTCGGGACATAAATTCGATAATTATGCCCGGCGCAGACGAGCGTTTTTTAATGCATGCGTCTTGCGTTAAAAAAATGCATCCGTACGAACGCAGTAAAAACGCATCGTGTGCGACCCCCTCTGCGTTGCGGTTTTTTTTAGCGCTGCGTCGATTTTTCAAATATCAAACATGTTTGATTTTAGACGCACAAACGCATCCGTCTCCTGCCGCATCCATCTTAAAGCGCACGCGTGCGCCTACTTGCGTCTGCGTTGCGTTCACATTTTTATATTGACCAATCATCTGTCTATTCAGTAACATGCCTTTCATATTATCTACGGTGGCTTCCATTCTGGACATGTCAAACGAAGTGTTATTCCAAATTCACTTTCTATGAAGTTAGGGTATTTATAGCCATATATTACGAAAGCATATTGTAAAAATAGTGATCCAGTAAAATCACGGTATTTCCCACATACCACCGTAGGAAATGTATTGCAATTTATGAAAAAAAACCCCAAGCCAATGTCATATATCAGTGTGAAACAGCATACAACGAAATTAACAATTATTGGTTTCAGTAATAAATAGAACTGTGAAAACAGACCCGACCATTAAAAATGACTAACATGTAAATGTTTCAACACAAATAATTTCCAACTGCTCATCTTTGAAACAAAGACTAGGCATGTGTAATTAACGACATTTCTAAATAGATGAAATTAAAAATATCAATTATTGCATTCATTGTACTATACTTAATAATAATAATTAAAACAAACAATTGTGAAATAAGAAAAATTTATATCGTAATAGTATATTGTACATAAAGTTTTAAATAAAGTTTATTATGTTTTAAAATGTATTAATAAATTACATTTAATATTTGTTATTTTTCCTACAGTAAAGTATAAATAAATTAATTAATAAAAGAAATCGTCAGTGGAACGCAGGAACGCATCGCAGGTAGGCGCACACGAGACGCATCCGTCTGCGTTGCGTCTGCGTTTTGTTAACGCAGACGCATACGTTAAAAAACGCTCGTCTGCACCGGGCATTACTGGTAACTCGTTTATTATCCAGTGTGTATTATCCCGGTTAATAATGGTATGCAAATTTAAAGGTATATGCAAATTTGTAAGGTCTCTAGTTGCTGTCAATGTGTCATTTGTTTACAAACCAACAAGATCTGTATACTTGAGCGTAACGTTTTCATAAGATTTAGTTAAAATGCGTGACGTCAAACTAATTTGTGCTAATCGTGATGATGTCATATAATATTACCAATTAACATGACTTTAGTTCAGTAATTTACTAAATATCGCATGAAAATTTTATCTTAGAAGTGTTATAGCATAAATAGAATTCGTTACTCGTGTTTTTTTAATATGTAAAATATCAACCTCGTCTAGTTAATCGGTATTTGTCTGTGCAGAGCCTCGACAAATACCGATTAATATAAACTCGGTTGATAGTTTCCATATTAAAACAAATACTCGTGACGAATCCTCTATCTATTAGTTAATAGTTTTCTTTCTTATTTAACAATTATGCTTTAAAACCCTGCACTTTATATCTATCCCGTTTCTTTGAAAATAAATTTTCTTATTTCGTGAATGATATGGTTTCTTCATTGATTCATTTATACTTATTTAAGGTTCAAGCACGCTGTCTATGACACACACCTCAATTATATGGGATATCTTTCCAGAACAGTGTGTTAGCGGTTAGTTGTTGAGGGTATGAGACGGAAGTCAATGCAGTGACCTGACACCTACACAATGAGCTGTTAAACTTGCTCTGGTTGAGGGATTCAGTGCCGCGATGGCGCACCCAGTTCCTGTTAGCCTTATGCCCGATGGCTTAACCATTCACTACTGAAACCTACCACACCAATAATGTTTTTTGATTTCACGTATTATAACGTCAGCTTTCTAAATACAAAAACCACTAATTAAGGAAGGAAGGAAATAGTTTATTTAATGATGCACTCAACACATTTTATTTACGGTTATATGGCGTCGGATATATGGTTAAGGACCACTGTCACGAGGATCCTATAATACCCGTAACTGAATAAAACACGATTATCCAAATATCTCCTAACTGTATATCTATTTGATCCCTCTGTATCGGACAGTCCAATACCCGAGTGGCTCGGCTCTAGGTATAATCAGAGATAAGATCTTATATAAATAAATATATATATATAGCACGTTTAGTTCACTAGAAAACACAACAAAACACAATACACTTTGGAATCTGTATTAACACTACGCTGACAAATGTACTTGCCGCAGTAGTTAATTAACAACAACAATACAATAAAACCCCAGAGCTAATCACTTAATTAGTTAATCACTAGATGTCTAGTTTACACAATATTCTAATCACTTCACCGTGATACACACACACACACGTGTGATAATTGAGAAACGCTGCCAGGGGATCTTAATTAATAAAGGAATTACAACTCTATTCCTAACTGGTTAATTTTTAATTAACCCTTAACTACTCATTCAGTAACCTTGTAATACAGAATTAATACTGGTACATATCCCAATAAAGACAATAACCTACAGTTTACCTAGGTCCTCTAGGATGACTGGCTAAGCTTTAATATTTTAGAACAGGGAAGCCTACAATTTACTTCGTCAGATTACCGGCGACACTGTCTAAATAATATTGGTATAATACAGTATTAAAATATTTAGTCACATCAATCACATCAAGGTTATACAACAGAGCAGAAAAATATATTTACCAAGTCCAGTCGGACTACGTTCCCCGGGAGCCTTCCAATGATTCTCCCCGATATATCTAAAAATCCTAGTGTGACGGTACATGCTCTTAATTTCTTTTCGCCTGTGGCGATATTAATTGTTTTAGAGGGCCGTGTGCAGTTCCAAATTGCACTTAAGCCCAGATGGGCAACTTGTTACGTGATACCTTTGCGCGACGGTCGTCTAATACACACCCAGCGCAGATGTGGAGGCCATGTGGCTAGTAGTTACGTAATATCTCCGGTAGTGCTGTTTATGGCCAGCGGATTGTTCGCGGTTGGCGACAGCCAGTCTGACGATCAGAGAAAAATACGCCGGCGTGGTGGTTGTGGAAAATCCACATGATACGTGAGGTACCGCCTTGTACCCCCAGGCGATATTCGCTGTCTCTGAGAGTTTTGAATAAATAGCTAGTTTTTCAGAGATATCGAAGAGAGAACCATAGGAAGGCTCCAGGGGATCGCTGTCCGTCCACTGAACGATCTATATTAGTTCAGACGGGACTTTGGTAAATATATATTTTCTGCTCTGTGTATAACCGTGATGTGATTGATGTGACTTTAAATATTTTAATACTGTATTATACAATATTATTTAGACGGTGCTGCCGGTCATCTGACGCAGTAATCTGTAGGCTCACTGTCCTAAATAAGTATAAAAAGCTTAACCAGTCATCCTAGAGGACCTAGGTAAACTGTAGGTTATTGTCTTTATTGTGATAGGTACCAGTATTAATTCTGTGTTACAAGGTTACTGAATGAGTAGTTAAGGGTTAATTAAAAATTAACCAGTTAGGAATAGAGCTGTAATTCCTTTATTAATTAAGTTCCCCTGGAAGCGTTTCTCAATTATCACACGTGTGAGTGTTGTGTCACGGTGAAGTGATTAGCATATTGTGTAAACTAGACACCTAGAGATTAACTAATTAAGTGATCAGTTCTGGGTTGTTATTATTGTTGTTATTAATTAACTACTGCGGCAGTACATTTGTCAGCGTAGGTTAATACAGATTCCAAAGTGTATTGTGTTTTTGTTGTGTTTTCTAGTGAAGTAAACGTGCTATACTAATATATACTTTATATAAGATCTTATCTCTGATCATACCTAGACGAGCCAAAGCGAGTATAACTGCCTGTTACAGAGAGATCTAATAGATATACAGTTAGGAGAGATATTTGGACAATCGTGTTTTATTCAGTTACGGGTATTATAGAATCCCCGTGACACCTAGCTATTTATTCAAAATTCTCAGAGATAGCGAATATCGCCTGGGGGCACAACGCGGTACCTGACCTATCATGTGATATTCCCACCTCTCCCAGGGACGGTATTTTTTCTTAGATGGTCAGACTTGCTGTCGCCAGTTCGCTAGAAATACCCGGTCGTAAACCGCACTATCGGAGGTATTACGTAACTACTGGCCACATGGCCTCCACAGCTGGTCTGGGTGTGTATTAGGGGGTACGGTCGCGCGGAGGTATTACGTAACCAAGCTGCACACGGCCCTCTAAAACAATTAACATCGCCACAGGCGAAAAGATAAGAGCATGTTCCGTCACAACCACACAGATATTGAAGGAGGAAAACCGCTTGATAAAGGCAAGAATGGTACCGATAAGGGATATATTGATAAAGCAAGAATGGCACTAATAACGGATATATTGATAAAGCAAGAATGGCACTAATAACGGAGATATTGATAAAGCAAGAATGGCACTAATAACGGAGATATTAATAAAGCAAGAATGGCACTAATAAAGGATATATGGATAAAGCAAGAATGGCACTAATAACGGAGATATTGATAAACGCAACAATGGCACTGATAACGGAGATATTGATAAAAGTAAAACTGGCACTGATAGCGGAGATATTGATAAACGCAACAATGGCACTGATAACGGAGATATTGATAAACACAACAATGGCACTGATAACGGAGATATTGATAAACGCAACAATGGCACTGATAACGGAGATATTGATAAACGCAACAATGGCAATGGCAATGTAAACTGCCTGCTGTATCAGCTTTTGGCTATTTGGCTTTTCATCTGTTTGGTGACTATCATCGTATATATAGTTTATAAGTCTGGTTGAGGACCACAGTGATAATCATAGAGGAAACACAGTGCCACCACTTCATGGGGAACTCGTTTCGATTAACAGTAAGGCATCTTTTACATGCAGGATAATACATACCAAGGCCTTTGTCACACCAACTGCACAGGCTGGAACGGAAAATAGGCCAATGGGTCTACCGACAGTGATATACTAAGATACAAAAAGACTCATAATACTCATGTATTCAGTACATGTGTCAACCCACGTATGGTTCATGTTATTTAAACGTAACTTCAACTCATTTAATCACATGGCATACAAGGGTGCAAAAATCATTTAGTTGATAGTTTGCAACTCAAACCATTGATCAATGCTAAAATAAATAAATACCTTTTGTAAACGGTCAAAATTGATCGAAAAAAGGCTAGAATGCCTGAGCCAAAGCTCATCGAACGAGTCTTTCTGATGCTGCTCATTCTTGCAGGAAAACAAAAAACCCGACACATAGGTGCATAAGTGTACGAGATGGCGGGGGAGGTGGTGGGGGGGGGGGGGCCGCAGGGTGGCAGAGGGCAACTGCCCCCATGTGTTGGATAAAATACTCAAATTCGTGCTAAAACAAAATAGAGACATTTGAGCAAACTGGATACCTTTTTACCATATATTTCCATCATTTATTTTCATTATCATCAATTCATGGGAAAACGCATAGTGATGTATTGTAACCCTATATAGCTGTAGTAATGCATATAAAAATAAACGTTGTTATCCAGATTCGGGCATTTTCTTCTAATTCGGACAAAAACCAGCCCCCCCCCCCCCCCCCCCCCACACACACACACATAAATGGGAGCCTGTACATGCACAGGTGTAGTCCAATAACGCCATTTCCTTCCCACGTGTAAAATTTCTCTTTCGCCCCCTGACTTCCGGACAATGTGGGTGTCCCCCACCACTCCCCGTAAATTCTTGGCTTGCCAATCAACCAGCAACTAATTTGTAATTTAAAATGTTGATTTTATGTTTTAACAATGCAGGATTATTGGGAGAGCGGTAATTAGGATTCATAGGCATATGCTTGTCGGTAAAATTAGAAATGTGTTTATCATATATTTTTATTTTGACGGCAAGGTACTTTGCACGTAATATGAGGCGTTATTCCGGGGAGGTGGCGGGGAAGTGTGTGTGTGTGTGTGGTGTGTGTGTGTGTGTGTGTGTGTGTGTGTCTGTGTGTGTGTGTGTGGGGGGGGTATTTTTATTTATAGTGGGAAGATATAATAGTATGGTCGGTTAGATAAAGATAGCCTTTATATAATGCCTGCTATTACTTATCTTTGGACAACTGTTCCACCCTACCCTAACAAGAGAGCACAAACTACAAACTTTGATATACACTAGTCGTAGAACATGGTTGAAACGGGGAATTAACCTACTAGCTAAACCCGCCGAAGAGGATGATGGATCGATCCCACAACGTCACAAATCAGGAGAGAGAGAGAGAGAGAGAGAGAGAGAGAGAGAGAGAGAGAGAGAGAGAGAGAGAGAGAGAGAGAAAGAAAGAGATAGAGAGAGAGAGAGAGAGAGAGAGGAGAGAGAGAGAGAGAGAGAGAGAGAGAGAGAGAAAGTTGAAAGGTAGAGAGAGAGAGAGAGAGAGAGAGAGAGAGAGAGAGAGAGAGAGAGAGAGAGAGAGAGAGAGAGAGAGAGAGAGAGAAAGAAAGGTAGATAGATAGATAGAAAGAGAGAGAGAGAGAGAGAGAGAGAGAGAGAGAGAGAGAGAGAGAGAGAGAGAGAGAGAGAGCGAGAGAGCACGAAATAAAGACACGCAGAGAGAGAGAGAGAGAACGAAATAAATAGACATGCAGAGAGAGAGAGAGAGAGAGAGAGAGAGAGAGAGAGAGAGAAGAGAGAAAGAGAGAGAGGGGGGGGGAGAGACGAACAGAGACACATACAGATAGAGACGGAGATATAGAGAGGGAGGAACAGCGAAGATAGGTAAGGAAGAGGAGGGAGTTGGTGAAGGGGGAGAGTTAGTGTGACATTTTGAGTTTACTACAATTTTTAAGATGTTATCGACTAGCAGAGACGTTGTAACGATTGTAATTACATATCAAATATATTTTTCTGCATAAAATATTTTTGGCTGTATATTAAACATGTTTCTGATCGTTCTAATATCTGTAGTAGTTTAAATTTCATTTTATTTCCAAAATATTTTGGTTTCGTACGTACGAAATTATTTGAAGACAAAATCCAGTTTGGGCTTCTTACAAATATTAAGACGACCAGAAAGACATTGATATTCTAAACAAGAAAATATATTTAATATGTAAGTTTAATCGTAGAAATATTTTATTAGGCAGAAACATCTTACAAGGCAGCAAAGTCAGGAATGTCCCTTTAAATATTCTAGCGCGCATCCCGTTTGCCGTTTGTACTCATACTACGTTTTTGACTTGTCAACCGCAGGCCGCTGTTCTGTTTCAGTGTTCAGTATGTCGGGCGCTAATGAGCAGGTCGCATGTTCGATGAGCAATTAGTTATCTCATGACGTCATAGACAACGCTAATGTAACTATTAATGTCATAATTTCCGAACAATTCACAACGTCAGTATGAATCACGAGTGCTTGTTTAATGTTTGGGGCAGGCAAGATAAGTCGATATTTTTTTGTTTTCACTTTTTTTTGGAGGGTGGCGTGTTTGGGGTTAAGTGGATGTTTGTTTTTTTTTTTTTTAAACAAAAAAGAAAAAAAGAAAAAGAAAAGTCAGTGCTACAAACTCCGCCTTGTCCAGACATACTTAAATCTACTACCGGTTTGGTCTTATTTGAACAATACAGTGTATATATATCAAAAGCTTGAAAAGATACGCAAGAATGAATGAATGAATAAATAAATAAACAAAGGAAGGAAGGCAGGAATGAATGAATGAATGAATGATCTATTTAACGACGCACTCAACACATTTTAATTATAGTTACATCAGATATATGGTTAAAGAGACATTCCTGGCTTTGCTGCACTGTTTAAGATGCCATCGACTAACAGAGATTTTTTAACGACTGTAATTACATATCAAATATATTTTTCTGCATAGAATATTAGTGGCTGTATATTAAATGTGTTTCTGATCGTTCTAATATTTGTACTAGGTTCAATTTCATTTTATTTCCTAAAATATTAAGACGACCAGAAACATATTGAATATACAGACACTGATATTCTAAACAAGAAAATATATTTAATATGTAAGATTAATCGTAGAAATATTTTATTAGTCGGAAACGTCTTACAAAACAACAAACTCAGGAATGTCCCTATAAGGACAACACAGATAATGAGAGGAAACCCGCTACCGCCAAGCAGTGGGCTAATCTTTTTAATTAGCAGCAAGGAGCTCTGGCTGGAACGATAAGTAGCCCAAATTGCCATCCTAGAGATTGAGATCAATCCTAGAGCCAGCATTTTTCAACAGGGCTACGTCCCGCCCCTGAGAAAAAGAAAGAAATGTTTTTAAATCGTGGTTTTTTCAGCCACGGTTATATGGCGTCGGACATATGGTTAAGGACCACACAGATACTGAGATAGGAAACCCGCTGTAGCCACTACATGGGCTAATCACACAGGATAATACATACCATGGTCTTTGTTACACCCGTCTCGTTCATACATTGCACCACAACTGGACAAAGGCCGTGGTATGTGCTTTCCTATCTGTGGATATAAAAGATGCCTTGCTGCATGAGGAAACATTTAGAGGGTTCCGTCTGTTGACTACGTGTTAGAATTACCAAATGTTTGACACCCAATGGCCGATGATTTATTAGCGTAATCAATATGTTCCAGTGATGTCGTTAAAAATATTGTTACACCAATCAGGGCCGGATTTAGACCTTGGGGGCCCAGGACACTTCAGGTTCGGGGGGCCCTCAACATAGAAATTAAATTACATGACAAATAATAAAAAAAGAAGAACTAATTTATAATTATTACCTTTTTTTAAATAAAGGAAGTCCTTAGTCTGGGGGCCCCTTTGGCAGGGAGTCCCGGGGCAATTGCCCCCTTATAAATCCAGCACTGACACCAGTTGTGGAGCAGTGGCTGGAAGAAGAAATAGACCACTGACGAGGATTGATCTCAGACCGATCGGTCATAAGGCAAGTGCTTTACCACTGAACTCGTGCTATTAATGGAACAAATATATATAGCGGGTTTCCTCTCTAAGACTATGTCAAAATTACCAAATGTTTGACATCCAATAGCCTCTGATTAATAAATCAATGTTACGGGCGTAGGAAGGTGCCAAAGGGGGGTGGGGGGGGGGCACACACACACACACACACATATATATATAAATATGTATAAATGTATATTTTTTAAACATCGCTGCTCCCACAAAATGTGTGTGGGGGGCACATGTCCCCCTTGACCCCCCCCCGCTCCCTACGCCAATGAATGTGTTCTAGTGGTGTCGTTAAACAAAATAAACTTCAACTGTCTTGTCCCAACGCTACTGAGGGAGACGTGGCAACATGAAAACTGAGAGTGAGACATTTCATTAATGAATCATGAATTTCAACATCAGAGTGCCAATATAACATGTCTGGTTTTTGAAAGATTGACTTAACCACATTATTCTACAAGTCTGTAATATTTGTCACGTGTAATATTTGTCACGAATCTAGAATTTGTTTTATTATTTTAAGATGTGAAACAGCCCTACAGGATCGATTGTAAAATAATTACATTCATCTAGAATATTTTTAAAATACTGATGTAGGCATAGGTAAAATGAATATTTTAAGTAACAATTGCGTATTTAAACTTTTCAATGATTCTAAGATGTACAGTTCTATCGTTGACTAAACAAATATAGTTAACCGATTATTATTAGACATGAAATGGAATTTTATCAATGAATGTAAATTCAAAGAATATCAAGTTGGAGGTATTTAACATCACTCACGAGTGCAGACACGCTTTAACTTTACTCTGGTATACAATAATACAGAAGAAAAACATACTTATCTTTTCTGCGAATGTCCATTGGTACACACGCGTTAACGTCAGGCTGGTACGCGTTAACACACAAGAAAAATATACTTACTTATCTTTTCTGCGAATGTCCAGTGGTACAAATGTTTTGGACTTCATTTTGGAAGTTATTGGCTACATCTTGTGCATGCATACAAAAGAGCTTATAATTAGTTCTCCAAGGCAAAACAAAACCAGGAAATGTAAAAAAGAAAAGAAAAAAGAATAAAAAGAAGATAATACATAAATAAATAAATATATAAATAAATAAAGCAATGGAAAAAATCTCAACACAACATGTAAACATATTTCAGTATTATGTAGCAACAATCGGCTTTCAAAAATATAAAGTTTGGAAATACGATGTGTATTGAGCTTCCCATCCATTTGTGTCATTTACTTAAGTCATTTGTAGACATTCTCTGATTAAAAACAAGTTTTGTTTTTATTTACAAGGCATAGAACAAGACCTAAGATGGAATGAGTAGTAATTAATGAATGTGAAAAACTTTGCAGTCTGTCGCTTATAAATATGTGAAGAAAATTTGGAGGAAAATAAATCACAAACGGACAATCTAAACAAATAATAACAATATTGACAACAACAAAAATAACAAACAACAACAAACAACAACAACAATAAGAAGAAGAAATACGCGAGCAGTGTTTGTTGGAATTAACAGTTGTATTTCGATCTGTACAGATATAAAAAAGGTAAATAGAGTTAAAGAAGAAAAAAGATTTAATTGGTGCTTGTGATCCAACTGTCACTGTAGACGACTGAGAAGGCTAAATAGCTGCTAATAGCGCCGTCGTATCACAAACTGAGAAGGATTAATCTGGTTATATCGTGCCGTCCCCGCCCCTCCACGGCCCGACCCACATCTGGTGTATGTATCTGTAATGATGTCAAATATCGATTTGAAATCCAGTTAACACTCTCGCCGTCAACTCATTAGACTTCAGGGGTGTGCGGATCTCTTTTATTAACACAGGATCTAGGGACAGGCGGACTAAGACAATTGTGTTATCACAGGACGAGAAGTTAAACCGTGTGTGCAGTGCCTTTAGGGGAGGCCAGCATCGATGTGTAAGGGAGAAATACAAAGAGAATATTTACTGATGCCTCGACAGATTTAGATTATAGCTATTCGGTGTCTAACATCTGGCTGTTTTAATACTGAGTAGAGAGACTGAGATAGGAAACCCGATTTCGTACCAAGTCAAGAAGCAAGGGTTAATAATTTTTTGTAAGCACTTTTACATAGAGATTTAAAAAAAATCCCCAGAAACAACGCAACAAAAATAAACACAACAATAACAATAACAACAACACACATACATACCAAAGTTACAGTTTGTTTTGTTTAACGAAATCACCAGCTGCAGAGCGCATTGATATATTTATCATCGGCTGTTGGATGTCTTCCAAAATCGCGTGTGAACGAAGTGTATATGATGAATGAATGTTTAAAGACACCCCAGCACAAAAATACACATCGGCTATTGGGTGTCACAGATGGTAAGTACGTGAAAATATCATTTATACACATTAATGTAAAACCACAATGTAAAAAATATACATATAGAGATACATGTAATAATTTGTTATTGTCTTAAGATATCGGCTTTATCCTACGAAGGTTAGAAAGGCGAATGCGGCGAGGCTCTACAGATGACATTAACCAGTTACTTTATTTATCCTGCAATCCACATTAAAGGCATATTGTCACATACCACTGACCTATTTAATGGTCTAACAAAGTATTACCTGAACAAAAATAATTTGATTTGTCCCTAAATGTACTTTATTCAACCATCTTCATAATCACCATACTCCATTTATTAATGACATTTTGTAAAAATAAGTGAATTATGGTCCATAATTCAAAAACTAAAATGTCCGAGATGGATGACATGGATTTTACTCTAACATGGTTCAGTTTAGGTGACGCGATAGCTTGATTTGGTTTCCAATCATTAATGTAATTTTTATTTATTATCTATTTTTAGAGAAATAAGGTCCGTGACAGTATGTCTTTAAACGAAACATTAATGAAATAAACCGTTTTATTTTACCGTTTTCCAGAGCAGTATGTCGTCCATATGTGTTCAACGCCTTGTCGTTTACAATATCTATACAACAAAGCAAAATAGTTATGAAATATAACAATTTATTTCTTGTTTTTAAAATAAAACTGTATTCAAAACGGTTTTTGAAAAATAAAAACAAAGACTTGAGTAACTTTGTGAACAAATACATGTATAACTTTAACACTATGCTATTTTAATTCCAGTTTCATGCCAAAGTCTATACCTGCTTACAGACGAGCGACAAAAAGCGATTTTGTGATTAATTTAAAATAAAACAAAATATGAGCCGCACATGCTACCCAAACTGTATTCATAATTTAATAGACACGGCGGTTTATTCTACCTCTGAGGATTGGAAGCGAACCGTTCAGAGGCTTCGCTTGAATAATGCAATGAATAAAACAATGTATCAAAATAGTACACGAACTGCCGGTTGTCAGTAAAGCAAGGCGCATATCTCTGATTGTTTACGATTCCGTTGTACGATAAATGTCATCCGATGAAATCAGTTTTAACAGCCGATGTGAGATATTGTGAGATATCTTACGATCCGATTTTCTTCGGAGTAGGGGCTGTCGAACGATGGAAAAGAAGGAAATGTTTCATTTAACGACGCACTCAACACATTTTATTTACGGTTATATGGCGTCAGACATATGGTTACTGACCACACAGATATTGAGAGAGGAAACTCGCTGGCGAACAATTTGACTAACACTATCATCTTCTGTCATATCGCATTAATTTGTTTTAAACTTTAGTTACAAAAACCAGTCTAACAAGCGACTGCGATCTCCAGACCATGCCTCAGGTTTGCGCCCACTCAGAGATATTAAGTCTTCCGATTTATCGGCGCCAACAACCCGACATTTACCGAACGACGGAAACGCAAGACATATGTGTCAAAGAGTAAAACACACGAATAAACAATAACAGTGAAACAGAAACAAAGATTTCTAACAAATAGCTATTTTATAGAGTAGAAACACCCAATAGCAACAAAAATTATTTATAAAATATAAATATTTTATAGTGCTGAAACAAAAAAAAAAAAAAAACAAAAAAAAAAAAAAATACAATCATATATATATATATATATATATATATATATATATATATATATACACACTGTTTTACAGTAGAATCTCATTGGCTCGAACGCCCAACGGTCGAACCTACCGGTATTCTCGAACCAAGAAAAAAGTCTTTTATTTTGGTGCTGATTGGTCGAATACCCCTACGGTCGAACAGAACTTTTTCTTGAACCAGTTCATTGGTCCGAACTGTGAAATTAAACATATTTAGCTCGAACGGCTAAGTCTATACAAAGAAATAAAAAAAAAATATGTAGGAATTTTTCATCGATCCTTTCCCGTCAGTCACAAAGTAAGACATTATAAAATTCGGAATTAAATCTTTAAGTGAAACGCATTAATCCTAGATCATATGCCGGCTTATTGTGTTGTTTATTTAGCACCTATCAGTAATTATCTTTTAAGTACAGACAATGGTACTGCGGTAATCGTTAGATGAATGAACCTTGCATGTATATATATATATATATATATTTCTCAAATAGAGCTATTTAATAGAGAGAAAAAAGAACAGTAACAACAACAAAATAAAATAAAGTGTTTGTTTGTTTTTATAGCGAAGAAACAAACCGACAACAACAGAAGAAAAACAATATCTAAAATAGATTTATTTCATAGCAAAGAAACGTAATAAAAAATAGAAATTTAATAGCGAGGAAACAGATCGGCAACAACAGAAGGAAGAAAGACAAATCTAAAATAGAGTTATTTCATAGCCCGGTGACACGTGCAGTGATAAGAGTTTGATTCGCTGATCCCGACAGCCAGAAGAAGAAGTGTCATCAGAGACGTCGGGCCCGGGAGCGACCACGTCGCCAGAGGCTGGTGAGAGAGAGGACGATTCGCGAGTCGAGAGCATCTCGAGAAGACAAGTGAAAATCTCTCGTGTTACCAGCCAAATGTTAAGGGCTCTCTGGGAAAAACAAGAGCTTCTCCACGCCCATTAACCTCAGCATTAGAAGCATCTACACCCGACCGTCAGCCACTGGGATTGACTTTCGAGAACCCGATTTGAAACTGATAATGTTAGCACTTGCCATCGAGACACACGCGTCACAGTCAAATCGATTCACTCTATTATGGCTTCTAAATAGGCTGAACGGCCCCAATGAACGAAGTCTTTACCCGGCTATTAGTATTATCTTTAGAAGGATGCGAGGCAGAGTCGTCCTGGTATATACAGCTACGTTTCAGATTATTCGAGCACAATTTGATTTGAATGCCGACAATGTATGATTTGTACTGGGAACAAATCGTGAATCAATACCACAGACGTAACGTGACGTTGCATACAGTATTATAATTGGTGTATTCACGTAGACAGCGATCGTGTACCAAACTTGATAAGTTTACGAACAGGGACGTATATATATATGTTTGACTTGGATTGTTTTCCTATTAGCTCGGTACCGGTTCCCACCCAGAGCGAGTTTTAACGACTCAATGGGTAGGTGTAAGAACACTACACCCTCTTCTCTCTTACTAACCTCTTACAACTAAACCACTGTCCTGGACAATGCTGAGGTGTGTGCCCAGGACAACTTGCTTGAACCTTAATTGGATATAAGCACGAAAATAAGTTGAAATGAATGAATGAATGAATGCATAATGAATGTTTTCCTACTTGTTGTCAAAAATAACAACGAACCCTTTAAAAGGACATTCCTGAGTTTGCTGTACTTTTAAACATGTTATCGACTAACAGAGACTTTTTAACGATTGTAATTACATATCAAATATATTTTGTTTTACATAAAATATTAGTGGCAGTATATTAAACGTGTTTCTGGTCGTTCTAATATTTGTACTAGGTTAAATTTCATTTTATTTCCTAAAAAAAATATTTTTCATACGTACGACATTATTTGAAGACAAAATCCAGTTTGGGCTTCTAACAAATATTAAGACGCCCAGAAACACATTAAATATACAGACTGTGATATTCTAAACAAGAAAATATATTTAATATGTAAGTTTAATCGTAGAAATATTTTATTAGTTGGAATCATCTAACAATGCAGCAAACTCAGGAATGTCCCTTTAATTTTAAAATGATAATGACTCCAATTTAGATTTTTTGGATTCTGTCTTGTGCAGAGATATGGACTTGAATACGATGATAGTTTAGTTGTTAAGGTCAGATGAGCCAAAACCATTCTTGTTTTTCACAGTAGTACTTACCGGTCTCGGTGGCGTCGTGGTTAGGCCATCGGTCTACAGCCTGGTAGGTACTGGGTTCGGATCCCAGTCGAGGCATGGAATTTTTAATCCAGATACAGACTCCAAACCCTGAGTGAGTGTCCGCAAGGCTCAATGGGTAGGTGTAAACCACTTGCACCAACCATTGATCCATAACTGGTTCAACAAAGGCCATGGTTTGTGCTACCCTGCCTGTGGGAAGCGCAAAAAAAAGATCCCTTGCTGCCTGTCGTAAAAAGAGTAGCCTATGTGGCGACAGCGGGTTTCCTCTTAAAAGCAGTGTCAGAATGACCATATGTTTGACGTCCAATAGCCGATGATAAGAGAAAAAACCAATGTGCTCTAGTGGTGTCGTTAAATAAAGCAAACTTTACAGTAGTACTTTTTCATGTTATGCCTCTCTTAATGTTAGAATTTCAATCGATATTCCCCGTTCCTCTAATTTGATCAGATGCTATCAGAAAATTTGATTAGTATATGCGTGTTATTTCCTGTTGCTCCGGTATATTTCCTCGTTTTAGGCAAAACGACCTTAATGTTCCTACACAAATCACGCTCTAGATGTTTAAAGTCCTTAGTAGCCATAGTCAGTTGAGTGTTGTTCCAAATAAATGTAATTAATGTTACGTCTTTAAAGCCTATTGCTATCCAAGACAACCTAATTCGTAATTCGACAACGCTATGTTTTCTGTCGGGATTCCAATTCTAGGTGGAATTCCAGTTCAAACAAATTTATCATGCCCATGTGCATTCAAGGTTCAAGCATGTCCTCCCTGGGCCCGGACTCTGACATCGCCAGAGACTGATCCCAGGGCGTCTGTCTATACTGTTATACTCTGTGTTGTTAGGGGTGGGACGTAGTCCAGGGGTAAAGCGCTCGCCTGATGCGTGTTTTTTTAAGAGTTATCCCAATGAGGGAGTCCATTTGGTTATTTTGTGTTCCAGCCAGTGTCCGCAACTGGTGTAACAAACGCGGTGGTATGTAATATCATGTCTGTGAAATAATGCATCTAAATAATCGTAAGTAGTAGCTATAGAGTGGAAATAGTGGGTTTCCTCTCTAATTATATCTACGGTCCTTAGCCATATGTCCGAAGCCACATACCTGTAATTGCAATGTGTAGAGAGTGTCGTTAAACAAAACATTTCCTTCTTTCTTGTCTTTCTGTGTTTTTATTACATTGTTTTTCATCTTGTCGTAAACGTTAAATGCCGGGAGAGACTTTAACATGGGCGTTTTGTGTTAATCAATCGGAGACTTTAAACACGGTGTTTAACCAGCACGAGAGAGACACACGTTGGCATTCTGTCGTATATCAGAGTGAAAACCAAGAAAGCTACTTGATCTTGGTGCCAGATGAACGTACTTTCTATCCTGACTAGCAGACCCGCCCCTGACACCCACCAGGAACACGGGCATTAATTTGTAAACATGTTTACACACATTTGGAACTAAAATGTAGAGGATCGTCAAATGGCTGGTTTACTCCGTGTACATATTCCATGGCCGTGCCCAGCGAACAGTTGTTGGGATGTTCAAGGAAGAACCTCATTCAGCCCCCGCCGTCCAAAAAAATCAATGCTAATATAATATAATGGTCTTCTTCTGCACAACTTCCAGGACACTTGTTCGTATCTTTTCTGGAAAGAAAGAAAGAAATATTTTATTTAACGACGCACTCAACACATTTTTTTACGGTTATATGGCGTCAAACATATGGTTAAGGACCACACATATTTTGAGAGGAAACCCGCTGTCGCCACTACATGGGCTACTCTTTCTGATTAGCAGCAAGGGATCTTTTATTTGCGCTTCCCACAGGCAGGATAACACAAACCATGACCTTTGTTGAACCGGTTATGGATCACTGGCTGGTGCAAGTGGTTTACACCTACCCAATGAGCCTTGCGGAGCACTCATTCAGGGTTTGGAGTCGGTATCTGGATTAAAAATCCGAACCCAGTACCTACCAGCCTGTAGACCGATGGCCTAACCACGACGCCACCGAGGCCGGTCCTTTACCGGAGATCACAGAGAAACTTTAAACAATTGTCTTGACAGTGTTTCACGTTTACAAACTATCACATAGAATACAATCTAGTACATGGTTGTTTGGCAAATAGCATTACGCCAGTGTGTCTACCATTACTGTTTCAACCATTTTACCTTTCACTAAAGCCTATTACATGTATATCGGTTATATATTTCAATAACATTTTCATTTTCCACTAATTTTGTTTACACATATATTAAAAGGTTGTGCGCTTTTTTAAAAACCAAATCCTTAACATTGGCTAACACGTGTATACACTAGTATACAAAATAAAACCAGATTATAATCTAAAATCGAAAGACGATTCCGTTATTATTCTTTTTCATTTTCGTATTTGTATCCATGTGAGGTTCAAGCACGCTGTCTGTGTATGATTAAGGTCGCTGTTTATCGGGTAAAGGTACATAGTAGTATATACTTTGTCCTTCAAGAAAATTGACAACAATATGCATACCCATCAGTAACACACACACACACACACACACACACACACACACACACACACACAATGGAAACTTTTAAAAGTGTGACAGAAACTGTAAGATACATGACGATTACGAATTAACCATTAACATATTCAGTACCCTATCTCTCTACATAACTGATTCCAAAAGACGTTATGATTAGATCGTGAGGGTATGCAGCCGTGGTTCACTGCCAGGTGCGTTGCCTATAAAGGAGAGCTGACCTTGAACAATATATATGGTTCCAACTGCGTCTGTAGGAGAAATTCTTAACTAAATCGCGCGCCAGTACTGGTACTAAAACGTTTTCTACAACTGCCATATCCAAAGGGACGTCGGAAGACGTGATAACACATAAAATAATAGTTCAAGCACAAACCTGTAAGCATATATATATATTACATTCATTGCTTTTATTATTGTAGGACGAAGTACCTTTAATGGCTCGTCAAAGAGAAATAGTGTAATACGTTGTGCTACATCCTCTGTGAGCCGTGATCTCATCCCCGGTAGGAATTAGTACTGGTATACGAAGCCAGTACCTACCCGATTTTAATCCAGGCCATACGAATATATTTTCTTTACTTAATCTTTGAAGTATGATCGGTTCACCTCATTTTGCTGGAGTATAACCATTGTGGACCGACAAGGAAAGATATATATGGCTGACGAAATGTGATAGAATCCTTTTTCTCTCATCCTCAGGTATATGGGACAGAGCTACCCCATGAAAGAAAGCCATGTAAGAAATTTGTATCTTACATGGGATATCACGCGCTTGTGTTTAACATGACGTCGTTGGTAATATATGACGTCATATTAATGTGAGGTGGTGACGTGAGGTCATTAGACACAGTTTTAAATTAATATTTTGTTATTCATTTAACACATGAAACAAACACGATAAATACGATAGTGTAGTTTATTTATGACAAAATGGTCAAATAAAAAAGTTACTTGTTCAGCCATCTTTGTCTGTCCGTGTAAAATAATGGTTTATTTACCGAATGAATGAGAGAAAAAGACTCCATCATATGTGGTTATGTGGGATAGAAAAAGTACACACTCGGTGGTAAAAATTTCGGCCATGGGACTCGGCAAGCCTCGTCCCAGCTCGAAATTTTCACCACCTCGGGTGTACTTTTTCTATCCCACATGACCGCATATTATGGAGTTTTATACGATTCCACCTTGGATTTATCTTGAAGTTTCTACAAGATGTCGATTTTTATTCAAAATGTTAATGTCCTTGTCTGTGATACTTATACTTTTTCACAGCTATTTACATTGCGTTTGAATTTTAATTTTAGAAGAAAAAAAATTACTGATGTTGATAATCAATTCATTTTATATATTTACCATTATTAGACAACCAATAGACGGTATATTATTTTTAAAATTTGCTGCGGTATCGTAAAACATTCATTCATCATTGAAATATTTAAATATTTTTTTTCTTTACTTAATCTCTGAAATGTGATATATATATTTGTAGAAGAAATAGTCCTAGATTAAACTTAAGGGCATAAGTCTGTTCCGAAATCATGACACGTAAAAAAAGCCAAGAGAATAAAAAAAACTAGTCTGGAACCACTAATCATGTCGCATTGTGCCGGCTGTTTGGAATCCTGTCGACATCAATCGACGATCGAAGTGGTTAAACAACCAAGCGGCTGGGTATATGAGCAGTATCGATTAATAATCATTGTTTCTTTCGGCGAGTAAACATTGATTGTTGTGTCAAGTGGGTCGTCAATAACGGCTAATACTGACTCAGACGGTTTGGCCAGGAAATACAGCCACACGTTTGTCACACGCTGTTGTTAATAGTGATTACACGATTATCTCCCCACAATGTTTATTATACTTTTATAGTCACAATGCTATTGAAAGGTCAAACCCGGCCTCGGTGCTTCAATGGTTAAAGGGAACGGGACGTAGCTCGTTGGTAAAGCACTCGCCTGATGCGCGATGGGTCTGGGTTCGATCCCCGTTGGTGTGCCCATTGGGCTATATCTCATTCAAGCGAGTGTACCACAACTGGTATATCAAAGGCCGTGGTATGTGCTATCCTGTCTGTGGGGTGGTACATATAAAAAAATCTCTTGCTACTAATGGAAAAACGTAGCGGGTTTCCTCTCTAATTACCAAATATTTGACATTCAGTAGCCAATGATTAATAATCAATGTGCTCTAGTGGTCTCGTTAAACAAAACAAACTTTAAGTTTTGTAGTGTTAAACCATAGGCCTCAAAGCTAGCAGGTACCGTGTTCGCATCCCAATGCCGGCTTTTATTCAAAGTAATTTTAACGCTTCAAGACCACTGTCTATGAGAGAATACATATAAAATGTCTTGCTCTTTTGTGGCGGAACTGTTTGCTTTCTCAAGTGTTGAAAATACAATGTCACTAGTATTTAATATGTGAGACCCAGATTATAGCTGTATTTGAAAATGTGCTTAAGTGTCATTTTGAATCCCTATTTTTAATTTCATTCGTGTACCCATCTTCTTAAGCCAAAGCACCATTTCGGTATCTTGGCTTGCTGTATCCTACCATGTTCATCCCTGTTACATTGGAGTGAGATGCATCGTTGTGCTTCGAAACTAAAGCACACTGACACACACCCCGTACTAGAAAGGAAAATATTTTCTTTAGCTGGTATTTAGACCATTACCTGAAGTCAATTTTGAACGGCTCGGGTTAAATGCCCCGTCGTCTGATTAATGTTACCAAAAATAAGACATGCTCTGCGGCAGAGGGTCTCACACCGAAGTTTTGTCTTTGAGTTGCCTACGAGAGATTAAAATTAAATCACTTAACATTCACACCGCTGTTATACTCCTTCAAGTAGCACTTAAGAATTCCGCGGCAAATGTGACGAGCCGGTGTAAACTGGTAAAAAGTCACGCTCGCTAAACGCGGTCTTCGCAAGCCACAATGGATGCACCGTGCCTGGCCACCTCGTCAGGGGCAAATTAATAATGTACAAGTCAGATGAGCTCTTTTGTTTGTGTAAGGTTTCACCAATGATGTTATCGTCATTCTGATAAAGCGATGTATCAAGTTAATATTTATGCTTCTTGGGACAAATGCATTCGTGTTTTATGAAATATTGATGGTGTTTGCTACATAATAAACTTACAATGTGCGTATCTAAACGTGCTGAGCATATCAACAATCAGAACAAGTAGAATATGCAGTAGATAAAATTGTAGTGTATTCTTCACTTGATAAGGTATGTGTTTTTGGCTTTCATGTCTGAAAACAATATCTAAGCACACATTAATTTAGTATGTACCCTCTCAATAAAACATAAAATATTGCTCTGTGTGTGATATATTGCTAATAGACCTATAAACAACTTCTAAAAAGAAATCACAAAATGTAAACCAGGGCCCAATTTCACTAAACATCGTAAGTTTACATCTGCTAGTAGCAGTTATACCAGTCGTGCGTTTACACGTGTTTGGCATCAATTTCACGCACAAAATTACATAATTACAGAAGCTGGAGTATTTTAAAAACAGAAGAAAATGAAATATGTGTTACTCTAACTATATTTGTTGAACTACTATAATAGTAATAAGAATTGTAGATTTATGTTTACGTGCAAAACTAGGCTTACGATGTTTTGTGAAATGGGGCCCTGGCCACTGGCTATCCAGAGACTTGGCCCGTGACAGACATGCCTGAAACCTTAGTGGTACATGGGCATGTTAAAGGTATTCTCTCTCTCTCTCTCTCTCTCTCTCTCTCTCTCTCTCTCTCTCTCTCTCTCTCTCTCTCTCTCTCTGCACGTAAACGTAAATATATGACTAAACCATAATTCTTATTATTGTTATAGCACAATAAATATAGTTAGAAGTATACATATTTCATTTCCCTTCGTCCTTAAAATGCTCCATTTTGGTAATGATGTATTTTTCTTTGTGAAATAGATGCCAAAACACGTGCAAATGTATGCGCGCCATAACTGCAGACGTAAACTTACGATGTTTTGTGAAATTAGCTCTATTTCTGTTGATTTGACTGTTTTCACAATAGGTTATTTACAGTTTTTTGTTCTTAGGCAATGGAATTAAAAACAATATATTTATTTACTTGATATACGCGCATGTCCGGGTATAAAGGGACAGCATCAAATGTACTTAATGCCCAAATTGCCTAATATGAAATGTAAAGAGTGCACATTGAGTTTCATGTCCATAAAAGTTACAACCAAGTATTGTCACTCTTATCGTGTACGGGTAGACTAGATAATATTTTGTTGTTTTTGTTTAAACGCCACAAACATTTAACACAGAAACAAACAAATATATATATATATATGGACATTACAAACATGGATGATGATGAGATGACGCCGCAGTATTTCCATTTCGATATGGGACTACTTGACAGGTCCGTGCTCCAGTTGATCTATCTCGATATCACCCGATCCCGGGATACACGGAACCTACAGTGCATATTAATTTTGATATTCATTAATGTATAGTTATATATCACAAATCAATGTTCGAATAACGAAACCTGAAACGTGCAGCCATGGTTTAGATTTCTTAATGTTCTGTGACTATGCTTATGCATAGCTCTATTATATAGACAGTGTAGTGTCTTGGGTGCATTTGTCCTTGGCGACGTGAGTCGGTACCAAATTTGACATCCAACAGCTGATGATTAATTAATTAATGTGATCCAGTGGTGTCGTTAAACGAATCATACTTTTTATCTTTCTTTTACTGAAAACAAGAAGTCTCTATCTTATACCAGAATTAAGAAACAAGGAAAGAAAGAAGAAGAAGAAGAAGAAGAGGATGAACATTATAACACAGAAGCCATAGCAGAATCATCTCTACACGACGCACCCTGGCGGCAAAGAGCAATAACTTCCCCTCAGGACCTTTCCCCAGTACCGCCACTGGCATTGATTGGCACCAGTTTGCTGGATACTGATGGAATCCTATGACGACGCAATACCAGAAAGCACCACAAAAGGCCGCCAGTTAATCCAATTTGTTTGGACAACTAAGAAATCGGGCCGCCCGTGGCCAGTGATTAACGACAAGTTAGCGGACATCGCGCCGGTCAGGTAATCCATTCTGTTTGGCCATTATTCACAAATACGTGAACCAACGCCGAACAAGTAAATTCATTAACAGAACTTTTTCTTCTTCCGTACCCGCCAATCACCGCCGCCGTCCGCCTCTGGTTGGTTCATTATTTTGAACGTTGCGATAATGTTTGTCATCGCGTTGATAACGGTGACAGCAGTAGCACGTGGTCAATTGTCTTCGTACGACTCACTAGCATCGCATTACGGGCTGACAGCACAGCACTTCTTACCACTTGATAATTTATCTATCTTTTTGCCTCGACAACCGACCCGCAGTATCAGAGAAACACGACGGAGCCGGCGAGGTGAGTACAATACTTTTAAACTACGTCTTCACGCTAAGTTCCAATCCATAGTACGATTTGCGTGCCGAGTGATCGCTCATTGTTTTGCGTGCGAGGACACGTGATCGGGCACTATAGACCGACTTAGTGTTGAACACATTTCCATTTAAAATGAGATGTTATTAACTTAATCTGTACATAGGTCGATATGACATTGCGTTGCAGTACAACTAAAAACTAAAAGCATATTTGCATCTGTGATTAGTAACAGAGGGTTGCTTTTAATTATTCGAGTTGCCCACTTTAAATTTCTGTTTAATTTATTTTCTTGCTTAGAGGCACTTAAACGTTCAAGAACTATATATGCCATGGGTACATAGATCACTTATTAGGATTTTCTACCAGGGTAGTGGGTTAGAATCGATACTGGGATACGAACACAGCACCAGCCAGACTTAAAATCAATGGTATTAACATTGGTATTAACACCGAGGACGGTAACAAGGAGTCATGAATACAAGGTTTATATATATATATATATATATATATATATATATATATATATATATATTTTGTTTAAATTTTAACACCTATCTCTGAGAGAGAGAGAGAGAGAGAGAGAGAGAGAGAGAGAGAGAGAGAGAGAGAGAGAGAGAGAGAGAGAGAGAGACAGACAGAGAGAGAGAGAGAGACAGAGAGAGAGACAGAGACAGAGAGAGAGACAGAGAGGAGACAGAGAGAGGAGGAGACAGACGAGGAGAGAGAGAGGAGACGAGAGAGACACACACGGAGATAAAGAGAGAGAGAGAGAGAGAGAGAGAGAGAGAGAGAGAGAGACGGAGATACAGGAGAGAGAGAGAGAGAGAGAGAGAGAGAGAGAGAGAGAGAGAGAGAGAGAGAGAGAGAGAGAGAGAGAGGGGGGGGGGATGTTAAAATTTACACAAAAGTTAACGACACCACTAATGTGCCTCGATTTATTAATCATCATCGGTTATTGGATGTCAAATATTTGGTAATTCTGACACGTAGTTTCAGAGGAAGCGCGCTACATCTTTTCTCTAGTTGAAAGAGATATTTTATATGCGCTTTTCCATAGACAAGATAATACATATCACGGCCTTTGATATACTGGTTTGGATGGGTGAAATCTAATAAGTCGGCCTAGGAGGTTGGCTGCTACGACCAAACACCCCAGACGAGCGCCCTGCCGCCTGAACTAATCCCGCTCCATATGTATTATATACAGGCAGATGGTTAAACATATAATATACACATCCACACACACGAACACGCATACATACATCAATACACACACACACACACACACACACACACACACACACACACATACATAATACCTACCTACCTACCTACACACATACATACAATATATAGATATTCATACATCAATGCACACACACACACACACACACACACACACACACACACACACACACAAATACACACATCAATACATACATACAAACAAAAACAAAGAAACATACATACATACACACACACATACTGTTTGCATACGTACACAGATATATTGATATCATTCAAACGTGCATTATCCATTTTGCCCTCGATTATGCTAGTGTTGATAATGAAATCAGAAATGCCGAGACCATCTGAATGTAACAGGTCAACCTTATGGAAACCTATTATGGACATAATACAGACCTTGATGCTAAATCAATGAGTTAATTAAACGTAAAATGCGGGACATATTTTCTCAATAACCGATATTGCTTTAAACACAACTAAAATCCATGTAATATTACTTCGGGCGATGTTCAGAAGTTCGATAACAAATTTTGCGCCATTGTAATCACTGACAGCCGGCATGTCGCTAGCTTAACTCAGACAATTACTCCACGTCTAGCAGGACCTACGTATATTTTTACAATTCTTTTGTAGCAAATGTTCGATGAATAACGAATCCATTTAGATGTTCAATATGAATTCTTCAGTGCCTTGTTTTTGAATACGGGCTGTACATATCGGGTTCAGCTTTGTGCTCTTGAGAGGAAAGAAAGAGTGGATTGGAAAAAACACCATTTCCTCAACACGCGTCCATCTTCATGAAACATACAGAGCCGTTATCTCGTGCGTGCAGTAATTTCCTGCGATGCATTTGTTTAATTTCGCAGCACAACAGGGTAATTGCGCCACAGGCACTGCTTGCTGAAGTGTTCAATTATGAATTAACAATCGTCCATGAGCTTGCGCTAAAATACTTGTTGTTTTAAGAATAATGCACTTCTGAGAACGACCATGAAAAATGTTTCGTGCTTCAATCCGACCGCATGCCGCGCTTAGTTGGTGTATCGCCCTCGCTTGATGATGTTAATACTGTAACGATCTCGTGTTTAGAAGAGAAATCAAATAGTTTTAATGACACCCCAGCACATTGCTTAATTAGAATTATTCCTCCAAAAATGACCACACGGGGCTAGATATAAAAGTAATTGAAAATAATGAAATAATTAGGTATAATTTGCAAAACAAAAATAATTCGGAGACGCAGAATCTATAATTGAATAATAATTCGAACGCACCTCCCACGCATATAATTTCTGGAAAAGATCTCCACTGCTATTAAATGTTTAGTCTGAGTTGATAGCAAGATCACTTCCATACCAGGTTAACATCACTATGGAACAAAATAAAACAAAACAAAACAAAAAACAAAAAAACAAAAAAACAAAAAACCCCACAAAAAATCGACACAAAACAAACAAAACAAAAACAACAACAACAACACATGCGGAAATGGAAAAGGAAACGTTTGACATACTAGATTAAGACATTTCTGTAGTACTTTAGATGCAAACCTATATCCCTATGGACTATCTATGTATCCCTCACGTAATTGTGGACATTACTTTGAGAGCATATATTATGTCGTTGAATGTCAATTTTATAACCAGCAAAAAACGAATTCGTGTAACATCTCTAAGCAGTTTTGAACCAATTAATCTGTAATTTTATATTAAACGGTTGAGACACATTAAATGACAATATCAATAAACAACTATTTGAGCATGTTCACAAATACATTAAACAGACACAACGATTGGACTAAAAAAACTTTTATCTCATGGTACGGAATCATTAATTTGTTACTATTATTATTGTTATTATTTACCAGTTGGGCCGTCTAAGAAAATAAAATGTCAGTAATGAATACTGTTAAACCATCGATTATTTCTAAATCTTTCCCGTTATTTCAGTTTATTCAATCGTTTCTAACAAACGTTTACTTTATGTACTTATATTATTGAAAAACTGCGGTCGCAGTTACTGTAAAATTTTATGTTTGTAAACGGAGAGAGCCTCGTATGGATGGATAATCTGTGCCCAGTCCTTTTCTATATACACATTTTAAAGGCATGGTGGAGCAGGGAGAGTGGGGAGAGGCTGTAGACCCCAGTAATTCTGAATCAAAAATATTATTGTTAGTAAATCTTAAGGCAGAGATGAATTTTACTTGTAGAATGCAGGAAATTGCATTTCGGTTCAGTTAAAAAAAAAATCGGTAGAGTATACCCATGAATCCCCTAGAAACTTTGCGTTGCGCCCTCGATTTCACTCAGCCCCCTAATGTCTTCTTGCTTACGCCGTGCCTGATTATATCCAATTAAATGTTTTGTCAATCAAACAACAAAACACAAAAATACACACATACACACAAGAGAGAGAGAGAGAGAGAGAGAGAGAGAGAGAGAGAGAGAGAGAGAGAGAGAGAGAGAGAGAGAGAGAGAGAAGAAGCCAAATTCAAAATAGCAACAATATTAACAACAACAAATACATCACCACCACCACAACCACCACCTACAACAACAAAATCAAAACAAAACAACAAGAATCAGGGTACAATGATATACAGTCTCCTAGACAAAAAGCTACTTATTAGCTGAAAAGGCACATTTCCCACTTATTTGTTTGAATGGCAGGTATCACACATTGCCGTCTCACTAAGTAAGGCTTTACGCATGTTACCATTTTTCATTTAGCAGGAAAATCTCTTGTGTATACACTTTAAGCACAGCACATGTCAAGGCCTTTTATCTGGAACATTGATTGGAAAAGACAACACCTGAGAGGGTTTTGTAAGGATCGATCTTCGTACCTCCTGCTAGTCCTTTACTACACTGTTATACATCCCGATACTTGCTTCCGGCCTTTCTGCTGACAGCTTTTCCCGATAGAGTCGCAGGTTGGGATGGGGAGAATAGTCTTTCTGTTCACTCGTACCCCTCTGACGTCACAAGTCAATACTTCCAATTCTCTTCATTGTGCAGATGGTTGTGGAGCTTCCCTTCGATCAACCAAGTCAAATCAACCAAATTAGCTCCATTACAATTTCGGCGAACCATTCTAGGTTATGCGTCAAATTACCTTTAAGAAATTACGCAACAATTTCTATTTGACTTTAATCCTACGGGACATTTGCAAATTCAATAGCACCGAAACAAAATCCCTCACCCGCTACCGACCCTGGTCAGGCTGCTTGTGCTCCATGCACACGCCAGCGCCGGCCCACCCCAGCCTGCGACTCTATCAGGAAAAGCTGTCCTGTTCTGGGCGGACACGTAGGCGAGAGTCAACTCCTGCGCCCATGAAAGGCGTGCTCTACAACAACATGTTCTGAATGTGCACGTTAAATCCTATGTCCTGTTCTATCCTATTCGGTGGTTGATTTTAGAACAGATGACCTCCCCTTCTAGATATGGCAGGAATCAGGGCGGAAAACCGACCTCGATGGTGTCATGGTTAAGCCATCGGATATAATATTAGACTGGTAGATACAGGGTTCGCAGCACGGTACCGGCTCCCACCCAGAGCGAGTTTTAACAACTCAATGGGTAGGTGTAAGACCACTACACCCTCTTCTCTCTCACTAACCACTAACAAACTAACTCATTGTCCTGGACAGAAAGCCCAGATATCCGAGGTGTGTGCCCAGGGCAGCGTGCTTGAACCTAAATTGGATACAAACACGAAAATAAAGAGTGTCTAGAGATTAAGATACCAGTGCACAATATTTCACGTGTTCGCAGTCAGTCAGTAGTCAGTCAGTTACATGATGACATGTTACATTGTAAAATTGCAAGTACAAACTTAAAAATCACCAGAACGTTAGTCACTATACAATAAAGTTTGTGTTACCTGAGTAAAAAATCACTCGAACAGAGTTCCTCTTTGCTAAGACTAATAAAACACTGAAGTCCAGATTGAAAGCTTTAGCAGTTTCTAGACTTCATCACATAAGTTCAAAAGCCATGTGGCCAAAAGTTCAACATTATCTTTTGAACGTTGATCAAAATATTGATTTTGCAGCCAATATGCAACGAATTACTGCAGTTAATTTTGAAATATGAGGTGGTAGGATGTATATGCTTCTTTTTGTGTGGGGTTTGACTGCTGTTTCACCATTTATTTGTCATTAGTGGAAAGGAGGTGTTCTATATGTATTTGTATGAGATGTGGTAGAATATGCCACGATACGAATGAGAGTGGCAGTCCTCTTTTTGGCAGTGCAAGAGGGACGAAATCTCCAGTAAAGGATCTTGGGAGTGGCTGTCCTATAGACAAGGCAGAGATTCGTAGACTCAACCACAATTTTGTTATACGCCCATTCGACTCTGCATTGTGCAGAGATACGACCCTAATTATGTATTAAGGTTTTGTCGTTCAGCATATGTTTGACGTCCAATAGCCGATGATAAAATAAAATAAATCAATGTCCTCTAGTGGCGTCGTTAAATAAAACAAACTTAATTTTTTTGTCGTTCAGATATAAGAAGCGCTGGGTATAACGAAAGTCACATTTAATGGAGTTGCTAAGAGTGAAAAGAGGATCAATACTTATGTTTCATGAGATATAGGATATTTTCTATTTTGAACATGCAGGACTAGAAAAACAAATGTGGAATGAAAATGAATAAAAAAAACAAATATCTATCGCGTTTAATCTTTGATTTCCGCAAAGGCATAACGAAGCTTGAATCATCCTCGAGAAATCTAATTTAGCGCAACGTCAACATTTGTTTCCCGAATCCTAATAAACTATCAACCGATTTGATATATGTAGACAGCAATTGAACTCCCAACTGACTTTCGAAAATATATTTTCCTCCCTGATGCGACACATGTCAGCGTCGGTGTATGCTGTAACTATATATTATTATTGTGCAAGTTTGTGCAAAATACGTGATATTGTAAATGTGTATAACCCGTGATATAATAAAAATACCATGAGTTACCAATGTAAAAACACATCTCTCTATAAGACGGTCGTATTATTTTATTTGATGAACTTGACAACCTACGAGAGTTTTCCCGGTCACAGAAAGATATATTATTTTCTGTCTTCATCCTGTATGCGTTAGGTAATAAATAACCACACTCGCATGCATGCTGTACGATATTTATGACTCATTTTATCAATTGTATTATTCCTCTTGGAAGCCTAAAAAGACATTTATATGTTCGACTAATATGAACGTTTTATCCGGAGGCAAGGGATGCTTGTTTACCAACACCCCAGCACCTTGTTTTGTCAAATGTCTGACATATGGTAACTGCGATACTTGATGTGTAAAACCATTGCCACCATATAGCTAGGGTTTACGAGCCTCTATGTTAAGGCTTGTTCAAACGCCCGTGCTAAATTAGTTTTGGGTGTAGGACAAGACAAGTGTACTAGCAACTTGTCCGGCAGGACAATCAGCTGAAAATAACAATAATGTCGACCAAATGATAATATATTCACGCATTAAGCGTAGTAGAATGTTTGGAAGTTTGTTTAACTGAGCAGATGTTTTTGCTGTCAACCAAGACGTAACCCTTTCACAACAAACATTTGACTTATTTCCGTCGCATTCGCATTTGGCAAAGTTTGCACAGTTCATTATACGTCACAGAACATTCAGTTTCATCAGTGTTCATTTCGTTAGATGATGTGGCCTTACTGTTCATGTCATCACTGTGGAGGAGCCAATCACGATTATAAATGGATCACCCACACGTGTGATATCATTATATGATACCGTACATTTCACACAGTATTACCTATAACGGGTATATATCAAACAGTTATCCTACGGATGTTATGCGATAGTTACAACACCATGTATAATCCATGAGAGTAAATCAGACAGAAAACCCGATGCTGTCACATAGGCTACATCTATATTCTAAGCAGCAAGAGATCTTTTATATACATTTTGCCATAGCCGGGACAGTACACTGGTTGGAACGAGAAATAGCCCAATGGGCCCACGGATGGGGATTGATCCTATACCAATCGTGCATGAAGCGAGCGCTTTACCACTGGTCTATGTCCCGCTCCAGATGATGGCGATATTTGAATGAGCCGTGCACTCATCCATCATCTGGCCACGACAGCCTTCAGACTCATCTGCAAAACAAATAAGCCCTGAGATCACGGGACTGATCTGTTTTATAGCTTATTTATACTAATCTCAATCATCGTCGCTAAATTATGGGTAATAAAATTAGGATATTTCATTACTGAATAATAAATTATATTAGCATTCAATATTCAGCATTCTGAAAAATCTTCACAATATTCTCAATCTCATGAGGAAATATCGCTTACAATGCTGACATATATCATGCGCCCATACAGTGGGGTTTGTTTTGTTTCTATCTGTCTGTCTGTCAGGGTATCTGTCTGTCGGTCTCTTTGTTTCTTTCTTTCTCGCTCACTTTGTATCTCTGTCTGTATCTATGTATCTCCCTCTCTGTATATCTGTCTTCCTGCTCGTCTGTCTGTCTGTCTGTCTGTCTGTCTCTCTCTCTCTTTCTCTCTCTCTCTCTCTCTCTCTCTCTCTCTCTCTCTCTCTCTCTCTCTCTCTCTCTCTCACACACACACACACACACACACACACACTGTCTGTCTGTCTCTGTCTCTCTCTTTCTCTCTCTCTCTCTCTATTTCTCTCTCTCTCTCTCTCTCTCTCTCTCTCTCTCTCTCTCTCTCTCTCTCTCTCTCTCTCTCTCTCTCGTTTCCGCCATATATACTAATCATACCAAAAGCAGCAAGGTATTTCTTGTCCACACATCTTTTCTAACCAGAAAACACACTACGACCTTTGTACACACTGGTTGGAACTGGGAAAAAGCCATCGAGTCCACATATGTAGATCGATCCCTCGACCAACAGCACCTCAGAGAGAACATGACATGACATGGTAGGACAGAACCTGAAAAAGTAGAACATACATGGCGAGATAGGGCACACATGGTATGATAGGACATAGTAGGGCATACCGTATATGGCACAGTACGTATTACATACATAGCAGGGCAGGTTAAGGAATGGTATAAGAATAATGTACTACTCCTTAAAACCGTCTTCTGTTGATTCCCATTTTGTAAATAAAAACACCTGGACAGATGTTTTTGTAACCGATTCCTTGGAGTCTTTCAGACGCGGCTTATTGGGAATACATTTCTGCCAGTGTTAACAATACGATCCTCAAGGGTGTCTTCGCGGATAGAACCATCACGGCACCGCAACACCAATATACCAATTAGGTGCGTTTCTGTCTGCTGCCAAATGCTTTCGAAAACACCAGCCGGGTATCTCGTGAATATTTTATACTCGTTTGTTATGCTTTTAACCACGACGGCAACGTTGCGGCTGGTTGATTTGGTTACGGCGTGAACGGGGTCCCAGCTGGAGACCTATTGCTGAACATCACCATAAAGATGTCATTGTTTACTTTGTATTCTTCCGAATGTACACTATTTCTCATGCTGCAGCACATTTTGAAAGAATGTAAATTTGGACAGATTGTTATTTTCTCTCCGCGTTTTCACGCGATCGATTTTTCGAACCGTGTCACGGCCAGCATACCCGGTCTGAAAGGGAAACAAAAGATGGTTAATTCCCCTGATTAATAAATATTTCACGAGTTAGTTTTTTCCTATACAGATATATGTTTGAAAGAAAGACGTACGCTCGAATTGCTATGACACTGTGTCATCAAGCAAATACAGACTGGAATTTTTAAGTTTGGTTTGTTTAACGACACCACTAGAACACACTGATTAATTAATCATCGGCTATTGGATGTCAAATGTTTGTTAATTTTGACATATAGTCTTAGAGAGGAAACCCGTCACATGTTTCCATTAGTAAGGGATCTTTTATATGCACCAACCCACATACAGGATAGCACATATCACGGCTTCTGATATACCAGTCGTGGTGCACTGGCTGGAACGAGAAATAGCCCAATGGATCCACCGACTGGGATCGATCCTAAACCGAAATCGCATCAGACGAACGCTGTACCACTGAACTATGTCCTGCCCCCATGTTTCAAATAAATCATGAAAACGATACTGGATTCTGTGTTGTACATTCTTGTCCGTTTTACAATTTCAAAAAGTAGGACATTTTAGTTTCTTAAACCCCCCCTCCCCCCTCCCCTCCCCCCCCCTCAGTAGCTAGGGATCTTTTATATGCACCATCCACAGACATAATAACACATACCACGGCCTTTGGTATACCAGTCGTGGTGCACTGGCTGGAACGAGAAATAGCCCAATGGGCCCACCGATGGAGGACTGGGATTTAGTCCAGCAGTTAGTAACCTTGCTTTGTGTGCTAATGACTGGGATTTAGCCAGTGTTCAAATTCTTCAGCAGTTAATATTTACTAAATTATTATTATTATGTACTATACCATACAGGTTTATTTAAGAATTGACCGCAATTATTTTTTGGTTCATGCAAGTATGAACCGAAAAAACGATTTGCACACTGTATGATCCCGCGTAGAGGGTCATACAATAGTGTGCACATCGTTTTTTTGGTTCATACTTGCATGAACCAAAAAATAATTGCGGTCAAATCTTATAATTAAATTTATATACATACTTTAACAATACATAACTGAATTTATTTTGTTTAGCTTTAAATATACCTGTAGTATTGTTTGTGTAAACTTTATTGATACTTATGTCGCGTAAGAATGCGAACGTTCATTCACTATTATTTGAATCAGGTGATTTTTTTTTGTAAATGACGTCATTTCCTCTAGCTGCTGTGCATTTTTACGGATTATTTAGTTAGGCCTATATTGGAAGGAATTGTCCTATTCGTGTCTAGTTTATATTTTATGAAAGTGAATGAAGGGAACGTGTCTAACATTTATGCTGTCGGTGGAACCGTTTAATTTTCGCCAACAGCTGTTGAACATCGCTTACAAGTAAGTTACCATCTTCATAAATCAAGGCTAATATTCGTTCCTCGTATTCAGCCTTGATACATGTCGTCAAGAGTTCGTGCCACAAAATGCTTTAATTTCATTGGATGCGATGGATCTGATTGCAACGAATCGCAACGCTCCTTATAGATTCCCTTGTTATTGTAAACACGTGTCGTGTTTGTCACGATATGTTAAAAAAAAGGTTTCGGCGGTTAACTTTTGATATTGCTTTCAAGATTGTCACATGTTACTGATGCTGTGATTGGGCAGCGATGTCATCGTGTAAGGGACATAATCGGTGTTACAAATTTTCTTCCAATAGAGGGCGCTAGTAATGGATATCAGTAATCTTGACTACATGTATCATGTCATGATTAGCGAAGAGGTTTTTTTTTTTTTTTTTAATCAATGCGTATAGATCCATATGTCTACTCTGCTATAGCATTTTCCATTAATTTATCGTATACATTTTTTGTAGCTTTCACGTGTGTTTTCTTCAAAATATCTAAATATGATTGCCAGAATAATCCGGCTTGTTGCACTAAAGTAGTGCGAGTAGGCGTGGCTTAATATTTGGGGGTTCATCGAGATATGAACGGGAAAAAAGCACTTCTGGACCAATCAGATTACCGTAAAGTGTATAGACGCAAAGAAAATTTAATTATTAGTTTTTGAATGTGTCTATGTATATGTATTGCAATTAATGCATTTACTGTCAACCATCTTGTAACGTGTATATTACACTATTTTATGTATATATTCATCCTATGCCGTTGGGGCCCAGTGGTAAAACGTTCGCCTGATGCGCGATCTATTTGGGATCGATCCCCGCCAGTGGGCCATTTGGACTATTTCTCGCTCCAGCCAGTACTCCACGACTGGTACATCAAAAGCCGTGGTATGTGCTATCGTGTCTATGGGATGGCGCGTATAAAATCCGTTGCTGCTAATCGAAAAGAGTAGCCCATGAAGTGGCGACAGCGGTTTCCTCCTTCAATATGTGTGGTCCTTCACCATATGTCCGATGTCATATATCCGTTGGGCATCCGTCCGAGTGTTAATAAAGTCTTGTCTTGTCTTGTTACAACCAGTCCTCAAATAGCGGAATATCCAAACATCGTGTACGCTCATTTATAACCCGTATATAAAGGCCGTGGTATGTGCTGTTCTGTCTAATAAAAATTGTCTTTCTTACAAAAGATCTCTCGCTGTAATTTGGTAGAAGTAGCCTAGGCTTAGGATTTTCTCTTTGACATTTCTCGTCCCACCCAGTGCACCACGACTGGTATATCAAAGCCCGTGGTATGTACTATCCTGTCTATGAAAGGGTGCTTATAAAACGTCCATTGCTACTAATGGAAACTGTAGCGGGTTTCCTCTCTAAGACTATATGTCAAAATTACCAAATGTTTGACATCCAGTAGCCGATGGTTAACAAATCAGTGCTCTAGTTGTGTCGTTAAAAAACCTTTAATTTTCTCTTTGAACACTATATAGACCAGGTGTGAAAATAACCATATTAGACACCAGTTAGACTAATATGAAGTTAGTATAAACAGGCGTATAGTTGAAACAGGCGTATATCTTGCATACAATGTTATCTAAGAAGTGAAGTATCTTGATTATCACTATTCATTTCCACTATAGAATATGTGGATGTGAAAAGTAGTTTTCTCTGTTACCAGCTATGCAAAACAGACGCATTCTATACGTAAGCCCACACGAAATAAATCTATACTGCATGACCACGCGAATCGTAGATTTCTAAACAGTCTTGTACATAAGCGTACCAGACAGGGGAGCAACACCTCAAATTCAGGCAACTATTGTACAGATATTCATGCAAAATATGCTAACCTGGGAACTTTATTACCATGTATTTCCATCGTTCTACCCTCAAAATTAGCTGTAATCCATGTAAATATGCACAGTGATTCGTTTGCAACCCTATATAGCTGTTTGGTAGTAACGCTGATATGAATAAATGTTGTTATCCTTGTTCGGGAATTTTCGTTAATTCGGGCAAAAGCCGGCCTGCCCCCCCCCCCCCCCCTCCCTTTACAACCGTACAAAAATGGCAGCCCGTACGCTTATGGTCCTGTAGCGACATTTTGTTGTTTATATCGTTAAGTTTATATTACCACTCTTTACTTTGGGGGTACACAATGGGAAGTAACTTTCATTAAAGCTCAGAACAGGCAACACACTGCATGACATGGCATTCAGTTCTAGTTGCAAGAATCAAGCCTGTTTTTACACCATAATTATGGTAGTTGGACCCTTTATTTCACTGCATTCCGTTCAGATTGTTAACAAAAAGGGGAACTCTTTTTCAGAGGAACTATATTCGCTGAAATACGCGTATGACCCCACTACGGTTATTAGGTGCTCAGGATATTAACAAAGGATATTTTTGGAAAGTATATACATTTGAAAGATCTTTTGCTACTATTTAATTGTAGTGAGTTTCTTCTCGCACACTCCAAAATCACTGGTTGCTAATGTCATATGCTAGGCAACCAACAGCCATGGTTTAATATTTTCTGGAGTGTCGTTAACAAACACTCTTTACTTTCCAATACATCGTCTGCTACTTTCGATAGTGAGGCACACGTCTAACGTGTGGACGGTAAAACTATCATTGTGGAAATGAAGTCAATATTTATATTGGTGAAGTGCAGGCGGGACACGACAAGACTGTGAATTACTTTCTGCGGGACTGAGGTGCGGGCGTGAACTTTGGCCGGTGGCTATCTTTTATGTTCGGAATCAGAAGGAAACACGGCGGAGTCACGGAAGTCTATTCCAACTCTATTAACATTCCTCCAGCTGTCGTCACGGAGCTGGGTTAAAATCCATGGTCATGTCTGCGTCAGGTGTAGATGGTTGTAGGATCGATGCCCCACAGTGTACCCTCTGGGCTCTTTCCAGTATTAATCATTGGCTCTTGGCTGGTAAAGCAAAAGTAGTGGTACGTGCTGTCCTGTCAAAGACCCTTACTGGTATTCGGTAATGTGAGTAACCTGTGCCCACGACATTAGTGCTTAAAACTTTGATCCGTGTAAGCATGAGTTATTAATAGAATGGATGTGCGATATGGATAGGTGGTCATTATAGATGGTCGTTAGCATATGCTCAGTTGTACGATGATATTGCATAATAATAATGATAATGGTGATGATGATGATGATGATGATGATAATGATGTTCTTGATGATGATAATGGTGATGGTAATGATGATGATGATAATGATATTCTTGATGATGATAATGGTGATGATGATGATAATGATGTTCTTGGTGATGATAATGGTGATGGTAATGATGATGATGACGATAATGATGTTCGTGATGATGATAATGGTGATGATGATGATGATATTGATGTTCTTGGTGATGATAATGGTGATGGTAATGATGATGATGATAATGATGTTCTTGGTGATGATAATGGTGATATAGATGATGATGATAATGATGGTGATGATGATGATAATGATGTTCTTGATGATGACAATGATGGTGGTGGTGATGATGATGGTGATGATGATAATGGTGTTCTTGATGATAATAATGATGGTGGTGATGATGATGATAATGATGGTGATGATGATGATGATGATGTTAATGATAATGATGATGATGATGGTGACGACAACAGTAGTAGTAGTAGTAATATTAATAGTAGTAATACTGTTTAAAACCAAATTTTGTTTTTAAAAAAGATGGAAGAAACGCTTCCATAAAACATCATTATTTTTGCACCATCACAAATTATACCACCTCATTTCCAGCAGTAAAACATTCAAAAGAAAGTCACAATCAGAATGCGTCAATATAAATCCTTTATTGTCTGAATCCGCAGTGAAATATCAATAAGAACTCTTTTCCACTTCTCTATAATGACCATTGCATGATGGTTTATGGTTCGGGATTGGGCTCTGGAACAACTCCTGCCATAATTTCGCAATTCACAGTTAGACGGATCGACTCCTGGTCAATTTATATTTAATCTGTCCGAAATAAACTGCGCTAACCTCAGCCGATCTATCATGGTGTAGTGCCCTTTGTGACGATGTCAAAATAAAACATCTTTGGCCAAAGATCAGGGATACAATTAGCGGATGTAGCGATGACGGGGAATAAATTAAGAAGTCTGGCAAATTGTCGTGCAATTTAAAGTAGTCGGCTTACAGATTAAATGGCCGGTCCTTTGTGTTTTTTTTTGTCTGGCTGGCCGTCAGATACGCGTTTTGCCCCGTATGTCCGAAACTCATTTAACCATCTTCTCTCTGACAGGTTTTCGACCTGTGAAGAGAAACCAAATTACATTAGTGTATATAGCCAGTCTTCTTTTGTCTAATTCGTTTTAGGATAGTGAGACAGAGTGCACGGAACATTCTTCGATTACTGAACTGGTCTCTGTAGATCCAGGTCTGAATTAGAGAAAATTCTCACAATTCGTTAAATTCTTTTGGGATTCATAACACTAAAAATAACATCATATACTAGTGATTCTCAAAAAAACAAGGTGTGTGGGGAAAGGGGGGGGGGGGGGGGGGGGAGAAACTAAAATGTCCTACTTTTTGAAATTGTAAAACGGACAAGAATGTACAACACAGAATCCAGTATCGTTTTCATGATTTATTTGAAACATGGGGGCGGGACATAGTTCAGTGGTACAGCGTTCGTCTGATGCGCTTTCGGTTTAGGATCGATCCCAGTCGGTGGATCCATTGGGCTATTTCTCGTTCCAGCCAGTGCACCACGACTGGTATATCAGAAGCCGTGGTATGTGCTATCCTGTCTGTGTGATGGTGCATATAAAAGACCCCTTGCTACTAATGGAAACATGTAACGGGTTTCCTCTATAAGACTATATGTCAAAATTACCAAATGTTTGACATCCAGTAGTCAATGATTAATAAACCAATGTACTCTAGTTGTGTCGTTAAACAAAACAAACTGTATTGAAACATGGACTCCTTTAGCTAACGTAAAGATCACGTGTTGGATATTTAATACAGAAACGTGTGTTAAAGGTGTATACTCAATAACTGGCATTTAATGAATTGACGACCACATCGGTTTGCACACAATAAAACTAACCAAACTGTGACACAGTAAATTATAATATAACGTTTCTAGTTTTCTATTTGTGCTATATACAAAATCAATTAACTGCCTGTCGGTTGTGAAAACGAAATATCGGAAATAACGTGTAGTCACGTCATTTATTCTGTTTACAAATGTATTATACCAGTATACTTTTTTTTTATAGAAAATATCTCTTCGTGTATTTAAACCTATTGAAATATATAGAACAATATGACATCTTGAAAAAAAGAAAGACAACTGGGAAAACATTATTTAAATTCCTGTGATTGTTTGTAGTTATTTGCAGTTAAAAAGCTATAGCAATAGAGAAAATAACGGAAAGACAAATCAATATAAGCTCCAGAACAAGTCATATAATGTTTTAATGTTTACATTAACAAACCTCAACCAATAATTGTGTTGGGTATATTCCTATCAATGCCCCAGCCCATCTGAAATTACCCCCCCCCCCCGCACCCTCAACACAACCGTAACCCCACATATCAGACCACCTGAACCCAACCTTCAATCAACCCATCAGCCCATCTTAATTTACCCCCGTCTACCTTCAACCCCCACTTCAGTCAACCCATCATCCCACCTCAACTTACCCTGCCTACCTTCAACCCACCCTTTAGTCAACCCATCAGCCCATATCTGCCTACCCTCAACACACCCTTCACCACACCCATCAGACTACCTCAACTTACGCCCGCCTATATTCAACCCACCCTTCCACCTCAACTTACCCCGCCTATCCCCAACCCACCCTTCAGTCAACCCACTATCCCACCTCATCTTACTTCGCCTATACTTAACCCACTCTTTTGTCAACTCATCAGCCCACCTCATCTTACCCCCGCCTACCTTCTACTCACCCTTGAGTCAACCCAGCATCCCACCTCAACTTACCCCGCCTACCTTCAACCTACCCTTCAATCAACCCACCATCTCACCTCACCTTACCCCGCGTATACTTAACCAACCCTTCAGTCAACCCATCAGCCCACCTCTGCCAAACCCTCAATCCACCCTTGAACCCACCCATCAGGAAACGTCAGTTCATCACACATCTCATTAACTAGATCTTAGTCATCATGGACTACTGTTTTGTTTCGTGATCATCTGACCGGCATTCGAAACCAGACAAACTGTATTACAATCAACATCAGCTCCAAGTTAAATCTGTCACAGACGACAGGCGCACTGCACTGTCTGACTGCCACAAAATCTGACGAGAAAACAAAACGCAAAAAAAGGAGTCTATTCCTGTGAGACTTTGTTTCCGAGATTAATTGTGAGTATTTAAATTCAAAGTATGGATGAATCATTAGCGTAAAACACGTTTTAATCTAGCAGTTGGACTCTGACACGACCTAGTTTTAATCAGCGTCTGTTGAGACACTTCCTTCCTTTTTGTTCTTTTGTTGTCTTTGATCTTTTTTATTTGCGAATATCAGTACAATGACAATAGCAATAGTAAACAAAACTGGACGTAAGATTATACAGTTGCCAAAGTCTGTGTTTCGCATTCTATTATCTGTTTATTGTTAATGCCACGCAATATGATAATGCGGCTGATAATAACTTGGTTCATTCTGGTTAACTTTGTTTATACGTCCGCGACTTAATACCCGGAGTCACGCTATGATTCGTTTGGTAGGCCAAACAAACGCCGCATAGAAATGACCATTTTAATATCCATTTCACCATTCAGTTCAGAGCGCAACCGGCTTCAAATGTCTAGGGAGCTTCTTATGGGAATTTGAAAACTAATTATTTATATAAAATTGATTATCAAAAGCCACGAGTTTTTGCTTCACTGCCCACTTCGCTCTAATACCTTCTCCCTGGGGACTGTCTAGAACTAACGATGTACAACATTTCACACTGTCAGAAGCGGCCGCCTGCAAGAGTTTACTTTAAAGCGAGGACTATTTAGACAGCGTGTTATATAAAAATTCTCATACAAGAAGAGTCGCTTTGAACATCTATTATTTGTCATTACAGAAACGCTGGATCATCAGTTCCAGTGTTGACATTGCTGTCCTAATATACCCGTATGTCGTGACGTCAACAGCTGCTGCGTGCTTGGTGTTCCATATATGGAATAATCTAATTATTATGGATATTGCAACATTCTTCTTCGTGATTCAGGTACAGTAGTTTTGCTATTAATGATTAATATGGGTCTAATTACTGGACATGACATTGAGTTGGCATTATTGTAAATTGTGCATCTGAATTCATTTGTTCGGTATTAACTGAAATATTATTAAAATAGTTATTATAGGGGACTGGAATATAGACTCATTCGCATATTAAAAGTATTACTATATCAGCGGAACTATAACTGTGTAGTTAGAATTACACGAATAGTACAATTTAAAGTATTACTATATCAGCGGGACTATAACTGTGTAGTTAGAGTTACACGTGTATTGCATGGAACGATCGTTCTTCGTGGATTATTTTTGACGATACGAAAACATCCTTCACGGTATTTATCATTTTATGTCTATAATTAATAGTTGTATAGGTTTACGCGATTATGCTAATGCGACCATCTGTTATCATTTTTAACCGGACAAGGTTCATTTAGAAACATTTATGTTATATGCTTTGCGTATGTCTATTTGTTGTAGTCTTACTATTTGTAAATGCTATTTACACAAAAATGTGAGGTTTCTCATATATTAGGTGTGGGTATTAGCTCAGTGGTAGAGTGCGCGCCTTGGTGCTCTATGTAGTGAGATCGATCCCCTTCAGTGGAATCATGTTTGTAGAAACAATCACAACCTTGTATACATACTTTCGACTCGGTCATGTGTGGAGGTACGATTTTAATCACCTATAACAATTGTGTCTTTCAAATTATGAAGTTTAAAGTTTAAAGTTAAAGTTTGTGTTTTGTTTAACGATACAACAACAGCACACTGGTTTATTAATCATCAGCTATTGGATGTCAATCACTTGGTACTCTTGACTTGTCCATTAGCAGCAAAATATATTTTATATATACTTTCCCACAGACAGTACAGCACATACCACGGCCTTTGATATACCAGTCGTTGGTCCACTGAGGTGGTTTGATCCCACCACCTCAGGCGAGCGCTCTATCGACTGAGCTACATTATCGTCTAGTATGTAGGAAAATAAATATTATATCGGATTAAAAAAAGGTCTCAGGTTGCCATTTCCACCACCTCGTGTGTACTTTTTATGTCCCACACGACCACATAAGATGGTGTGTTATAGTCCCATATACCTGAGGATGAGAGAAAAAAACCTTATCTCTTATTGCTTTTCGGTAGGAATAGCCTAGGTGGCGGTAGAACGTTTCTTCTCTCAATATCTAGACAGTGTCGAAATAGCTGTATTTTATTTTCAGACACCGACTAGTCACAGTTTAAAATTTTGCCGAGGTATCGTGACACCGTGCAGTATAAACTCTCTGGTAGCTCATATGTGTCTCCTAGTGTGGTATAGTGTAACTAACTAGTTTGAGCCTGCCCAGGACGGGGAAATGACGAACGTGACAGCTGTGGTGGCAGTACTCATGACGGGCGCCATAGGTGGGGCAGGATGATGTGCTCATCTTTCGCCAACACCTGGTATAATTACTGTTTTGACAGTGATTCATGAGTGCATGCCATCACAGCTGTATTTATTCCAATAAGCTCTGTCCTGTGCTAGTTTTGATTTAGTAACCAAATCTGGGAGTGGCAGTCCTCTTTGAGCGTTGCAGAAAGGATGAGTGACTGTCCTCCTATAGACGAGGCACTACATAGAGATTCGTGGAATCTCTCCTGAGCAGGTTGTCTCTCATCTTAGTTATTCGGGTGCACAATATTTTAAAATCTTAGGCCCATTCGACTATTTTAGTTCTAGGCTATACACCACGACTGGCAAATCAACACTGTTTTGCCAAATGCCCATTCGACTTCATGTTGTAGAGATATGGTCTTGATCGTGGATAACGGTTTTGTCGTTCAGATATATTGTAAAGAGCATGTTCATCTCTTCCTCGCTGTTTGTTATTAGCAGCAAATATATTTTACATATACCTTTTCCAAACACACTAGTCATATAGTATAGCCCAGTGATGGATTGATCTTACGACCTATCGCTTCACAAGCGGAAGCACCACCACCGTTAGACTGCACGCTGTGGGGGCTGTTAGTTCAATTCACATCAAGGACAGACTTGTTTTGATCTCATCTACCAAGGGATCTTAATGAAATTCAGCGATGCGGAACAAACCATAAAATTAAATAAAATCGATCGCATGATAATTAGGAGCATGCGCTGTAACACATGACTTTTGAGTGTCAGTCCTAGTCGAGGTGGAGTGGGGTTCTTTGTGGTCCTTTGTGGTCCAGAGATACAGTTCGTTGTCACGTCCTTTCCTCCTATGGTTTCAGGAAGTCATGATCAATGGTGATTAGCGAAACCATTATCTCCTGGGGTGTAAATATCAGCAACTAATAACTCAAGACACTTCTTAATCCCTGTATGATCATTGCGGATGTCATCAATGGTCCATCGAGGGAAATCATGAAAACATCTTTCAGTCGACGATTTGAAGGAAATCCAATATGCCCACTGCTCGTTGTCTTATTGTCTAACAGGGACCGGACCTACGGTTCGGGTAGCAGCACAAATGGGGAATTAATTTGATACTATTTTTGCTATTTGCCATGATGTGAGTGATTGCTGGGAATAACTCGTTATAGCTACACGACGGAATGTCCAATTGGCCAAAGGGCCCAGTAACAATTAAAACGGATTATAAATAGATAGCTTTCTACAAGAGTAGCTTTCCATCATCATCATCACCAAAGACGTTTCTTTCTTGATTATTTTTCTATAGATCCTTAGCAACATGTTTACTAATTTTATACGAAGAGCAGCACAATGGATGGAAAAACTAACTTAATATTCGACCATTTGATAACAAATCATAATAACGTGTTTTTTACCTTAATTTTGTTAGTTTTCTTTGTTTTTCGTTTCATTTTACTTTTGTTTTATTCTGATGTAATTGTTAGGGGAATCACATGTTAAATAAATCATATTTAACACAGCACACTAATAAGACGCTGTATGCATTGCAGGGAAGCAATATGTCTTCAATTATTGTCTTGTGACCTTATGTGACCAAGGGATGGGACGTAGCCCAGTCGTAAAGCGCTCGCTTGGTGCGCCGTCGGTTTGGAATCAATCCCCGTCGGTGGTCCCATTGGGCTATTTCTCGTTCCAGCCAGTGCACCACAACTGCTATATCAAAGGCCGTGGTATGTGTTATTATGTCTGTGGATGGTGCATATAAAAGATCCCTAGCTACTGATTGAAAAATGTAGCGGGTTTCCACTCTAAGACTATATGTCAAAATCACCAAATGTTTGACATCCAATAGCCAATGATTAATAAATCAATATGCTCTAGTGGTGTCGTTAAACAAAACACATTTTATGTGACCAACCCATTGCTATCTCTTTATCTGATTGACGTCATATATGTAGACCCGTGTTGTCAAGTCTAACCATATGTTCCACAGCAGTTTCTCGTTTGGGCTACTTCTGTCTTACAAATGCAGGTATTAGAGTAAATACTACATCACATATGACAATCATATTATAGGGAATGCGTTGTTGGATTTTTTATTTTTCTTTGACCGCGGTTCCGAGTTTGAGAACTTAATTTTCTGTGACAAGACACGAAACATTCATAATCAATAATCGGGCAACAAACGCGTCATTATTCCAACATAATTTCTGCCTATGTGTCGTTATTGCCTCATTATTATTTCATGTTTCATGACGGTGCATTTAGTTTGTAGCAACAATTACATATTTTATGAACTGCTTTGGCGGTTTGATAATAATCAATAGTGAACCGTAACATACGCAAACAATCGTTTTCTTTTGTTTTCTCTGAAACAATATTGTTTTTGTTCGTGTAAATTATGCATTGAATATGTAACCCGTGCATATAGGAAAAAGAAAGAAGTGTTTTATTTAACGACGCACTCAACACATTTTATTTACGGTTATATGACGTCAGACATATGGTTCAGGACCACACAGATTTTGAGAGGAAACCCGCTGTCGCCACTACATGGGATACTCTTCCGATTGGCAGCAAGGGATCTTTTATTTGCGCTTCCCACAGGCAGGATAGCACAAACCATGGCCTTTGTTGAACCATTTATGGATCACTGGTCGGTGCAAGTGGTTTACACCTACCCATTGAGCCTTACGGAGCACTCACTCAGGGTTTGGAGTCGGTATCTGGATTAAAAATCCCATGCCTCGACTGGGATCCGAACCCAGTACCTACCAGCCTGTAGACCGATGGCCTGCCACGACGCCACCGAGGCCGGTCCGTGCATATAGGTGTCATGATTGATCGTGCTTGATTGACATACCTACACTTGCAATAAATATATAACACTTTGTTATGGTAGTAGATTAACAAATACACCTAGAAATTGCGAAATAGAGCGAAATATTATCTGTCTATGTCTGTCTCTCTGTCTGTCTGTCTGTCTGTCTGTCTCTCTCTCTCTCTCTCTCTCTCTCTCTCTCTCTCTCTCTCTCTCTCTCTCTCTCTCTCTCTCTCTCTCTCTCTCTCTCTCTCTCTCTCTCTCTCTCTCTCTCTCTCTCTTTCTGCCTGTTAGTTCGTAAATTGCCATTCCTCACTTCATTCATACATTCGTTCACTCATTCATTCATTCATTCTTTCTTTCAGTTATCCATTCGTTCGCTCACTCATTCGTTCATTCATTCATTCATTCAATCAATCAGTAATTCAGCCAGTATGTCCATTCATTCATTCATTCATACATTCATTCAATCCATTCAGTCAGTTCATCCATCCATCCATCCATCCATCCATCCATCCATCCATCTGTTTATTCAGTCAGTCAGTTAGTCATCCAGTACACTCATTAATCCATTCATTCATTATTTCTTTTCATTCATCCAGTCAGTCAGGCTGCCAAGCAGACAGTCAGTCAACCAACCAACACAAGCACCTACATGCTCGCCTACCTTCCTGCCAATTCGAACTGTCATACAGACATCATTCTTTGAAACTTTGGTTCCTAGTAGATTGATAACTATGAGATATTGCTAGAGAACATATAATAATTATTTTCTTTCTGCTTGTATCTAGATGACGATGGCTACATGACGGTCCTCCACCTGTGAACCAAATAACGATGGCCGTTCGTCCTGTTGTGTGCTGGAATCCTAAGCTGATATTCCTAGAGTACTTATAATAAATATTTCCTTTCTGCTTGTATCTAGATGACGATGTCAACATATTTACAATAAAATAATACATTGTACACATTGCGGGGAATGGTGAGGTCTACAGGATAGACCTTTTAAAAGTTATCACAGTCGATAGTAAAATACAGTAATGAAATAAATACATAAATAAAAACATACTCATAAATCAAGGTTGTCTGTTCTATGTGTGGTAGCAGTTATCAAGTATTTACACAGTTTAATTAACTCTCTTGAGTTATCGGTGGACAGTAGTTGTGTTAATTTCAGAGTTGATGGTTTATTATAATAATAAGTTTTAATATATTTATCTCTTATAGTATAGTAGAACGGACAAACTAGAGCAAAGTGATATTAGCTTTCTAGTACATTCATGTTGCAGAGATTACATATCCTATTACTTCTATCGATATGCTGGTATCTGCCCGTTTCTATGGAGAGAATATGTGCAGAAAGTCTAAATTTACTCAAAATACGTTTATATTTCAGGGCGATAGGTTTCTGAAGGTAAGGTTGTAGACAAAAATTATTAACAATGAATTTGTATAGGAGACACTTTGGAGAATTATTAAATACAGCAAACATAGCCTGAATAAATTGATCTGTCATTCTCTACTTAGTGAAGATGGACTTCCTCCCTGCTGTGTGCTGGAATCCCCAGCGAATACTGCTAGACTACATGTAATAATCATTTCCTTTCTGTTTGTATCTAGATGACGATGTCTGCATGACGGTCAACCACTTGTGAACCCAGTGAAGATGGATTTCCTCCCTGCTGTGTCCTGGAACGTTCAGCAAATATTCCTAGAGTACATATAATAATTATTTCCTTTCTACTTGTGTCTAGATGACGATGTCTACATGACTGTCAACCACTTGTGAACCCAGAGAAGATGGATTTCCGACCTGCTGTGTCCTGGAATGCTCAGCGGATTCTGCTCCTCCTGGTCTTTAACATCGCCTTGTACCACATCGTGTCTTCTAAACAGGACGACCTCGTGTTCCGCCTGGTCGAGGAGCAGCCGGCGGGGACGTTTGTCGGCAGCGTGTCCAACTCCAGCGGCATCGTGCACGCCGTCTCCGGGGACGTGTTCCGGAGCCTCGTCTACACCTTCCTCAATCCCAACACCCTGGAGACGGCGTCCATGTTCAGCATCAACAAGCGGAACGGAGCCGTGTACACCACGTCGAAAATCGACAGGGAGAGAATCTGCGACCTGTCTCTCGTCTGTGAGAAACAGTTCGACGTCATGGTGCAGTCCAACGTCAGCTCCTACCTGAAGATCCTGTCCGTGAAGGTCGTCATAGACGACATCAACGACAACCAGCCAATATTCCAGCCCTCCGAGGTGACCAAGTATGTCGTGGAGTCGGACATACTCAACAGAAAGCTTTCCATCCACAGCGCTCACGATATGGACACCGGTGCTGGGAATGGCGTGAAGACTTACAGAATAATGTCACACACCAACATGTTTGACACAGAGGTAGAGAACAAGCTGGACGGTAGTTCGGATCTAAAGATTGTCATTCTGAAGCCTCTGGACAGAGAAAAGCAAGACAAATACACGTTTAAAATCGAAGCCAGCGACGGCGGCTCACCTCGTAGGACGGGGACTTTAACAGTCCATGTCAAGGTTAAGGATTACAATGATAATGCTCCAGTGTTCACACAAACCGAATACAATTTCAGTGCTGCGGAGACCCTACCGCTGAATTCTGTTATTGGGCAGATCTCTGCCAGTGACGTGGATATGGGAAGGAATGCTCAAACGTTTTACAGATACAGCTCTGTCCGACCGTCCAAGCTGGACGAATTGTTTTCTTTGGACGAGTATTCTGGAGAGCTGCGTGTTATGTCGCCTCTGCAATATGAGTCGGGTCAGATATATGAAACGGTTGTTGAGGCCGTTGATAGAGGAGTACCCCCACTGACATCTCAAGCCAAGGTGTTTATTCGTGTGTTAGATGTAGGGAACACTCCTCCCAAAGTGAACCTGGTGCTCAAGAAAACGGTTTACAGTGACACGATACTCCTCTCTGAAGGATCGCCAATTGACACTTTCGTTGGCCATGTTAAAGTGGAGGATAATGATTCTGGTCTCAATGGTATTGTTTCGTGTACGATTTACAGCACGCACTTCTCGTTAAATGAGCTGGAAGGGAAGGGATACGCTATCCTGGTGAGTAGACAACTCGACAGGGAGGTGATTCAGCAGCACAACGTCACCGTTGTTTGTTACGATTCCGGAAGCCCCAGTCTGAAATCGTCTGTCTCCTTTCTTGTTATCGTCACGGACATTAACGACAACAATCCCGTCTTCTCCAGACCCGTTTACTACACTCGTCTGGCTGAAAACGCACCTGTCAATCAATTCATCGTCAAGGTGTCGGCTCAAGACGACGATTTGGGAGTAAATGGAGACATCAGTTATAGATTAAACATGGACGCTGGGTCTATGTTTACTATAAGTTCTGTTACTGGTATAATAAAATCCAATGCAGTGTTTGACCGTGAAACCATATCAGAAATGAAATTTATTGTCAAGGCTGTTGATCATGGCACCAACCCCAATACTGGCACAGCTACTGTCATCGTTATAATTGCTGACAGGAATGATAGAGTTCCAGAGTTTGTTAACAAACAGCAAACGATACGAGTTCCTGAACTGACTCCTCCTGGAACAAATGTTGGGAAGCTATCAGCTACCGACGAAGACAAAGGGAGGAACGCCGAGATGGAATTTATGTTAGACAATCCCGGTGTTGATATTCCATTCGTTGTCTTCTCTAATGGAGTGATCAAAACAAACAGAGTGATCCTGATTGAGAATGCTACCGAATACTTGCTGAAGGTGGTCGTGTTTGACAAAGGCAGACCACCTCTTAGTTCGTATGGCAATGTTACAATTATCATCACTGAGGTGAACAAGAACTCCCCCGTCATTGTGTTTCCCACCCATCCCACCTACTCAGTTCGAATCACCACAGACGCTGAAGTTGGATCTAACCTTTCCCGTATTGTTGCAACTGACAAAGACGATGGTCCAAACGGTAAACTGACATACGGCATCGCAGACGGAAATGAAGGCAACTTGTTTGGACTAGACAACTCTACGGGCGTGCTTTACATTCAGAGAAGGATTACCTTGGAGGATGAGAAGCGGTACAAGCTCACGATATCGGTGCACGATGGCGGGAAACCGGAACGAGAAGCAAGGACTGAAGTGTACATCATCCTGGAGCCGGCGGTCATCCCGAAAGTGTTACACACGGGAGCACCAGGCACTGCTCCAGGCAATGGTACAGCCGGGGCGAGCTCGGAGCTGCTGCCTGGAGCTCACAACTTCATGGTTATCGCTGGCATCGTCGCTGGCGTTACAATAGTTGCCATCGTCATCATCGTGTCCGTGATCGTCCTCATCAGAAGGACCGATAACCGGAGGCGGCCCGTGGAGATGGTGAAGACAGGGGTGCAGGAAGAAGGGGACACGCCAGACGAACCACACAGAGTGTGGGTGGATGTAAGTCCCGAGGACATCAAGGCTGGGTTCGGCGAAAAGAGGGTGGAACGCAACAGAAGACCCCCGGAGAAGAAACTGCAGTTTGAACCAGACAGCAATGCGTCCGATTCCTTTCTAAAGAAGACAGACGTAAACAATTTTGGGAAACAGGAGTTTTTAACATTTAAAATGGTAAGTTTTCGTTATTCTACATTGTTCGATTTAGTTTGTAACTCATGTAAGGTCAGCACACTCTATGGCACACATTCGCCGATGGATTTTGTTTGTTTGTTGTTGTTGTTTTCTCTCTTAAGCTGAGGTACCACAAACCATTCCTTCCATTTCTTCCTTCTTTGTTTTATTTATGCTTACATTAACTCGAACAGAATTTATATATGTAAACTTCTATCGTGAATATTTGTTTTAAACTAAGCTTTGTATTCTTCAGAATATTAGACATTACATTAAAAATCGAGAAAAGGTAGGGTTTTTTTGTTGATCAAAGGTTTTAGACTGCCGTGTTAGTTGGTTCAGCTAGTATGAATGCTACAGATTTACTGAAGCTATTTTAATATTTGGATCATTAATATTTATTGGTGAAAATAAAAATGACACTTCCTCAAACACGCAACCGCATGACACATCGTGTATTAACAATTGTTTATCATGCTGACACCCTCGCGGGCTTAAGATCAATACATGTGATCAAATGGTGATTGCGCCACCGAACTAACCGTCTAACACAGTGCAAATATTTAACACTTTAAACAGGTATCAAATGCGACGGCCTTCACATTAATAAGCCTGACAACAGAATAGCCTGGAAAGCCATGGATGTACACTAGAAAGCATGACGTTCAGTATGGCTGGGTTGTTTATCCATTAAAACCTAGCTTAATTGCGAATCTGTCTCGTGTCGTGACAGCGATCAATAAACATCGGTAACAGTGATTAACGGTAAACGTGCTCTAACTGGAAATCGACTAACGGTTTACCATATTAATATATTCTTAATGAAGTCTTTATACTCTTCCTGGAGAACACCTGCGACTCGAGGGACACACGTCCCATCGTTTAACCCGGATCGGGTGGACGTCTGGATAATGTGTCGACGACACGGTTGTAATGAGAGGTAAAACACTGATCAAGGACAGGAGTATAATGATAGCTAAACCATGGTATTAAAGTCCTCTTATGACAATGGGCACTACTTCTGGTTGAACTTGTAGTCTCTTAGAATAATTTATTCATTTTTGAACTTGGTTAAGCTAATGTCTGTAGAATCTGAACGACAGACCCATGACGGTTAAATACTATGTTGGCGTGACTCTTAGTTCAGAGCCAAAATTGTAATGTCATTAAGGTGTTTTAAACACGTTACAGAAATAATAAAAAAGATATCCTAGTAAATAGTTATGATAAATTACAATACAAAACTCTTTGAATAAGATCGAACGTAAATATTTACTGGTCCCCAAATACTATTTCAGAAAGTTGAGTCGTGAACTGCGGGACGGATCTCTAGATGATTATATACTATTTGACACGATTATTTCAGCCACGAAACTACGTTTTTGCCGATACAGTACAATACAATACAATACTTTATTATCCTAAAAATAATTTTGTCTTACATAAAAAAAAAACATGGCGGCAAACTGAACCAAGTACCTTTAACAAAAACCAGGTTGTAAGTTGACCAAGTGCCTTTAACAAAAAACATATTATAAGTTGACCAAGTGATTTTAACAAAAACCTGTTGCTAGAGAACTAAGTGTCTTTAACAAAAATGGGAGCAAGTGTCTTTAACAAAAACATGTAAGGAGACTAAGCACCTTTTAAAAATAAACATGTTGCAATGAGAACAAGTACCTTTAACAAAAACATGTTGTGAGGAAACAAATATCTTTAACAAAACATGTTGCAATGAGAACAAGTACCTTTAACAAAAACATGTTGCAAGAACAAGTACCTTTAACAAAAACATGTTGCCATAATAACAAGTGCCTTTAACAAAAACATGTTGTAAGAAGAACTAGTACCTTTAAAAAAACATGTTGCAAGGAGAACAAGTACCTTTAACAAAACGTCCCCGTGGCTGATACACGTCTAAACTAATCAGCACTCGCAGACAACGTAAATGCCATGTACTGTAACTGTTATGACATTTTCAGTATTGTTTTCAAACTAAATCCCAGATAAAAACTGATGCGATATCGAACATCTGAATTCCTGCTAAATATATAACAGCAGCAATTTTCGTTAACAATGATTTGTGAATTAATGTATACATTTTACATGTGACGATATTATCTTAACAAAAAACCTTCTCTTTTTTTTTTTTGCCAGAAATAATATACCAATACAATAAAATACAATACTTTATTACCTTAGAAAGACATATTCCTTACATCAAAAAAGCCATGACAGCAAAGTCAACAAAGTCTCTTAAAAAAACAAACATGATGAAAGTGGACCAAGTGATTTAACAAAAATCATGTTGTAAAGAGAACAAGTAACTTTAACCAAAAAACAAAACAAAAACAACAACCCCCCCAACAACCCCCCCCCCACCCCCCCCCCCCCCCAAAAAAAAAAAAAAAAACACCCAATGTGGTAAAGGGTCTAATGTACCTTTAACAAAACATGTTGCAAGGAGAACAAGTACCTTTAACAAAACGTCCCTGTGGCTGATACACGTCTAGACTAATACGCAGTCGCAGACGACCTAAATGCCATGTATTATGACGTGTTCGGTATTATTTTAAAACTAAATCCCAGATGCCGTGCTACTGCATCTGAATTCCCTAGCCCTGCTAAATATATAACATTATAACAGCAATTTTCTTTAATAATGATTTGTAAATTAATGTATACATCATAGAGTTAGTCATAAACAATTATCCCCTGGTTACGACTGTTTTTTTTTTTAACACAGTAAAATGTTAGAATTATATGATACGCATGAAGGGAAGGCTTGTTTCACCACACCTCAATCCTCTTTTGGACGGAGTAAGAAGGATAAACTATCCACTAAAGCCTCGGGAGTGGCTGTCCTATAGACGAGGTACTAGATAGAGATTCATGAAATCAACCACTATTTGACAAATGCCCATTCGACTCTGTATTGTGCAGAGATGCGAACATTTAGCACATACAGGAAAATACATATCAGTCGTCAATGAAACAAATAACTAAACTATTTTAATAATAATAATAATAATAATAATAATAGTAATAATAATAATAATAGTTGTTGTGACACGTAATTTGGAAAAAAATCTAATTACACTGGGAAAACCCCACCTCAAACAACCAAAACAACAACAACAACAACAACAACCAAACAAAAATAAAAAAGAACTCAATCTATGGTTACTGACCCCCTTTTTGAAAACCGACCATAAATTCGAACATGATGTGTTCAGCTGCAAGAGGCGCGCTGTGTAAAGGGAGAGATCAGTCATCACATTTGTACCCCTCCCCCCCCACCCCCCTTCAGAAATCCTGCATCCGCGCCTGCTGATTAACACCATACGGTCCCGTGGCTTGCCTATGACATATCAGGAATATGGACGGAATGGTATATTATTCTGTTCAAGGTTTCAATCATGTCAAGTCGTAATTCAAGAAATCATATTTCAGAAAAGAGGTCAAACTACAATGATGATCTAAAACAATTTCGTGTTTATACCCAAAGCTCCTGAAAAAGCTTTTATATACATGTATTGACGGCGAGTAGCTCATCAAAGAATAACTGTTTGCCCTTCCTCTTTGTCCTGGACGTCCGAGGATTTCTGTTTGCTGATGCTCTGGAACCGGATGCAGCTCACTCGAAGACCGTCTAGCTGCATGCTGTACAAACGACCGTGGATCAGTCTAATTTGATAAACGTCTTTCTGTTGTTGTTAAAGGTCGTGACATCACATCACATGACTGACTGTTTCGGTTATTCTTCAAACCAAAGAGTCTGGAATATAACACAATATACATCGTAGCTATTACATGTATGGTATAACAGTATATAGACTTCTTGATGTTTGCTGGAGGTGCGATGCTGTTGCCATCGATTTAACGTCTAGTGGGTTATCTCCCAATATTACTTTTTCCCATTGCTGTCTTGCCATGTTTTGTTCAGATTCCTGATATTTATATATCTAAAATTTCTAGTTGATTGAACATTGACAAAAGAAACTGGTTTGCTTAAGGCTGTGGTAAATAAGACTAATTTTTTTGTCAGGTGACGGTCGGGCTGAAGGCTGTGGTAAATAAGACTCATTCTTTGTCAGGTGAAATTCGGGCTGAAGGTTGTGGTAAATAAGACTCATTCTTTGTCAGGTGACGGTCGGGCTGAAGGCTGTGGTAAATAAGACTCATTCTTTGTCAGGTGAAATTCGGGCTGAAGGTTGTGGTAAATAAGACTCATTCTTTGTCAGGTGAAATTCGGGCTGAAGGTTGTGGTAAAGAAGACTCATTCTTTGTCAGGTGAAGGTCGGGCTGAAGGCTGTGGTAAATAAGACTCATTCTTTGCCAAGTGAAGGTGGGGCTGAAGGCCGTGGAAAATAAGACTCGTTTTTTGTCAGGTGAAGGTCGGGCTGAAGGCCGTGGCAAATAAGACTCGTCCTTTGTCAGGTGAAGGTCGGGCTGAAGGCTGTGGTAAATAAGACTCGTTCTTTGTCAGGTGAAGGTCGGGCTGAAGGCTGTGGTAAATAAGACTCATTTTTTGTCAGGTGACGGTCGGGCTGAAGGCTGTGGTAAATAAGACTCATTCTTTGTCAGATGAAATTCGGGCTGAAGGTTGTGGTAAATAAGACTCATTCTTTGTCAGGTGAAATTCGGGCTGAAGGTTGTGGTAAAGAAGACTCATTCTTTGTCAGGTGAAGGTCGGGCTGAAGGCTGTGGTAAATAAGACTCATTCTTTGTCAAGTGAAGGTGGGGCTGAAGGCCGTGGCAAATAAGACTCGTCCTTTGTCAGGTGAAGGTCGGGCTGAAGGCCGTGGCAAATAAGACTCGTCCTTTGTCAGGTGAAGGTCGGGCTGAAGGCTGTGGTAAATAAGACTCGTTTTTTGTCAGGTGAAGGTCGGGCTGAAGGCTGTGATAAATAAGACTCGTTCTTTGTCAGGTGAAGGTCGGGCTGAAGGCTGTGGTAAATAAGACTCATTTTTTGTCAGGTGACGGTCGGGCTGAAGGCTGTGGTAAATAAGACTCATTCTTTGTCAGGTGAAATTCGGGCTGAAGGTTGTGGTAAATAAGACTCATTCTTTGTCAGGTGACGGTCGGGCTGAAGGCTGTGGTAAATAAGACTCATTCTTTGTCAGGTGAAATTCGGGCTGAAGGTTGTGGTAAATAAGACTCATTCTTTGTCAGGTGAAATTCGGGCTGAAGGTTGTGGTAAAGAAGACTCATTCTTTGTCAGGTGAAGGTCGGGCTGAAGGCTGTGGTAAATAAGACTCATTCTTTGTCAAGTGAAGGTGGGGCTGAAGGCCGTGGTAAATAAGACTCGTTTTTTGTCAGGTGAAGGTCGGGCTGAAGGCTGTGATAAATAAGACTCGTTCTTTGTCAGGTGAAGGTCGGGCTGAAGGCTGTGGTAAATAAGACTCATTTTTTGTCAGGTGACGGTCGGGCTGAAGGCTGTGGTAAATAAGACTCATTCTTTGTCAGGTGAAATTCGGGCTGAAGGTTGTGGTAAATAAGACTCATTCTTTGTCAGGTGACGGTCGGGCTGAAGGCTGTGGTAAATAAGACTCATTCTTTGTCAGGTGAAATTCGGGCTGAAGGTTGTGGTAAATAAGACTCATTCTTTGTCAGGTGAAATTCGGGCTGAAAGTTGTGGTAAAGAAGACTCATTCTTTGTCAGGTGAAGGTCGGGCTGAAGGCTGTGGTAAATAAGACTCATTCTTTGTCAAGTGAAGGTGGGGCTGAAGGCCGTGGTAAATAAGACTCTTTTTTTTGTCAGGTGAAGGTCGGGCTGAAGGCCGTGGCAAATAAGACTCGTCCTTTGTCAGGTGAAGGTCGGGCTGAAGGCTGTGGTAAATAAGACTCGTTTTTTGTCAGGTGAAGGTCGGGCTGAAGGCTGTGATAAATAAGACTCGTTCTTTGTCAGGTGAAGGTCGGGCTGAAGGCTGTGGTAAATAAGACTCATTTTTTGTCAGGTGACGGTCGGGCTGAATGCTGTGGTAAATAAGACTCATTCTTTGTCAGGTGAAATTCGGGCTGAAGGTTGTGGTAAATAAGACTCATTCTTTGTCAGGTGACGGTCGGGCTGAAGGCTGTGGTAAATAAGACTCATTCTTTGTCAGGTGAAATTCGGGCTGAAGGTTGTGGTAAATAAGACTCATTCTTTGTCAGGTGAAATTCGGGCTGAAGGTTGTGGTAAAGAAGACTCATTCTTTGTCAGGTGAAGGTGGGGCTGAAGGCCGTGGTAAATAAGACTCTTTTTTTGTCAGGTGAAGGTCGGGCTGAAGGCCGTGGCAAATAAGACTCGTCCTTTGTCAGGTGAAGGTCGGGCTGAAGGCTGTGGTAAATAAGACTCGTTTTTTGTCAGGTGAAGGTCGGGCTGAAGGCTGTGATAAATAAGACTCATTCTTTGTCAGGTGAAGGTCGGGCTGAAGGATGTGTTAAATAAGACTCATTCTTTGCCAGGTGATGGTAGGGCTGAAGGCTGTGGTAAATAAGACTCATTCTTTGTCAGGTGAAGGTCGGGCTGAAGGCTGTGGTAAATAGGACTCATTCTTTGCCAGGTGACGGTAGGGCTGAAGGCTGTGGTAAATAAAACCCATTCTTTGCCAGGTGACGGTAGGGCTGAAGGCTGTGGTAAATAAGACTCATTCTTTGTCAGGTGAAGGTCGGGCTGAAGGCTGTGGTAAATAAGACTCATTCCTTGTCAGGTGAAGGTTGGGCTGAAGGCTGTGGTAAATAAGACTCATTCCTTGTAATATAAAGGTCGGGCTGAAGGCTATGGTAAATAAGACTCATTCTTTGTCAGGTGAAGGTCGGGCTGAAGGCTGTGGTAAATAAGACTCATTCTTTGTCACGTGAAGGTCGGGCTGAAGACTGTGGTAAATAAGGCTCATTCTTTGCCAGGTGACGGTAGGGCTGAAGACTGTGGCACATAAGACTCGTTCTTTATCAGGAGAAGGTCGGGCTGAAGGCTGTGGTAAATAAGACTCATTCTTTGTCAGGTGAAGGCTGTGGTAAATAAGACTCATTCTTTGCCAGGTGACGGTAGGGCTGAAGACTGTGGCACATAAGACTCGTTCTTTGTCAAGAGAAGGTCGGGCTGAAGGCTGTGGTAAATAAGACTCATTCTTTGTCAGGTGAAGGCTGTGGTAAATAAGACTCATTCTTTGTCAGGTGAAGGTCGGGCTGAAGGCTGTGATAAATAAGACTCGTTCTTTGTCAGGTGAAGGTCGGGCTGAAGGCTGTGGTAAATAAGACTCATTTTTTGTCAGGTGACGGTCGGGCTGAAGGCTGTGGTAAATAAGACTCATTCTTTGTCAGGTGAAATTCGGGCTGAAGGTTGTGGTAAATAAGACTCATTCTTTGTCAGGTGACGGTCGGGCTGAAGGCTGTGGTAAATAAGACTCATTCTTTGTCAGGTGAAATTCGGGCTGAAGGGTGTGGTAAATAAGACTCATTCTTTTTCAGGTGAAATTCGGGCTGAAGGTTGTGGTAAAGAAGACTCATTCTTTGTCAGGTGAAGGTCGGGCTGAAGGATGTGGTAAATAAGACTCGTTTTTTGTCAGGTGAAGGTCGGGCTGAAGGCTGTGATAAATAAGACTCATTCTTTGTCAGGTGAAGGTCGGGCTGAAGGATGTGTTAAATAAGACTCATTCTTTGCCAGGTGATGGTAGGGCTGAAGGCTGTGGTAAATAAGACTCATTCTTTGTCAGGTGAAGGTCGGGCCGAAGACTGGTAAATAAGACTCATTCTTTGTCAGGTGAAGGTCGGGCTGAAGGCTGTGGTAAATAGGACTCATTCTTTGCCAGGTGACGGTAGGGCTGAAGGCTGTGGTAAATAAAACCCATTCTTTGCCAGGTGACGGTAGGGCTGAAGGCTGTGGTAAATAAGACTCATTCTTTGTCAGGTGAAGGTCGGGCTGAAGGCTGTGGTAAATAAGACTCATTCCTTGTCAGGTGAAGGTTGGGCTGAAGGCTGTGGTAAATAAGACTCATTGCTTGTAATATAAAGGTCGGGCTGAAGGCTATGGTAAATAAGACTCATTCTTTGTCAGGTGAAGGTCGGGCTGAAGACTGTGGTAAATAAGGCTCATTCTTTGCCAGGTGACGGTAGGGCTGAAGACTGTGGCACATAAGACTCGTTCTTTGTCAGGAGAAGGTCGGGCTGAAGGCTGTGGTAAATAAGACTCATTCTTTGTCAGGTGAAGGACTGAAGGCTGTGGTAAATAAGACTCATTCTTTGTCGAAGTATGTTTTTCTTACTGAAATATTTAAAACATGAATTTCCTGTCTCAGCTTTTACCTTATTTCCTACTGTCTTGCATCCTATTAATGCTAGACATGATGGACCGAAATGATTAGCCAACAGAATCGATGTTACGTTTTTTGATTAATTTACATGTCCATGTTATACCCATGTTATCTCCGGACATCAGCAGTTTAACATCACTGCAAGTGCATCAGTGTAAGCGGTTCTTCAGGTTATTAGTAAACGTGTCCAATACTGTTTCTGTTTCATTCTTTAAATAATACACAATGCAATCTGCAAACAGCTGTCACAGTGCAAATTAAGAGACAAAGAGCGGCAGAGCGACAAACATAATTTGTAGGGAAGAGGTCTGTGGATCGATCGGGACAAACGAACCCGTTGTGGTTTCAGATAACTCGCAGGAATGCTCTGCGACTGATTGTTATCAATGTGTATGGGTATGGCAGATTGGTTGTGTCGTGTGTCACTTAATAAGTCGGTTTGTATGTAAAACCCTATATTTGATCAGCCGCTTACTTCAGCTGGTGTATTGCTGCATTTTAATACCATAGGAGTGTGTCCAGTAATACACATACACAGAGATCAACACCCATAACTATTCCGACTCTTTCTTTCTCTGTCTGTCTGTCTGTCTGTCTGTCTGTCTCGCTCTCTCTCTCTCTCTCTCTCTCTCTCTCTCTCTCTCTCTCTCTCTCTCTCTCTCTCTCTCTCTCGTGATATATGTCTCCCGTGTGAGAAAGGCGAGTCAAGTAGAAAGTAAGAGAGACATACACACACACAGAGAGAGAGAGAGAGAGAGAGAGAGAGAGAGAGAGAGAGAGAGAGAGAGAGAGAGAGAGAGAGAGAGAAGAGAGAGAGAGAGAGAGAGAGCTCCCTTACTTTCTGCTTGACGGTGATGCTTAGAGAATTATCTGACGGAAGCATACCAAACGTGTTCGACTCCCACACATTCTTCAACATGTAGATGTTAATTAAAAACAAATTCAATAATCCGTCCCATCCTCCATGAACAATGTTTTTTGTAAATGTGTTTTGGAAATAAATAATAAAAACTACTATCTCTGTGTGCAATGTAGAAATCGATCGGCTCAGAAATAAATAACTTGTAGTAATTCCATAGTATAAAAAAGGCGTTCCCCGTGGGAAAGACTATAGTAATTTAGTAAACATGTGAAAAGCATATTGTTTTTTTGTGAGTGTTTCAGCCCAAGGTGCACGGTTATTTTAGTGATTGTTTTTACTTAGGAATTCCGTAGTGGCTTCCAGCCACGAGGTGTCATTTCATTAAAACTGTTGAATGTTTAAATTATTAAAAAAACATATTCCAAATTGCAGCTAAAAAGCTCACCATTTTTATATTATTATTGCTTTTGTGCCAAACAGTGAGTGAGCTACACACATCAGTGTTTTAGCCATCACCACTGGGATTATATAAAAGCAATTTCTAAATAGATTTTCTATGGAATAAAATCATATCAAATGCTATGTTATGCATGCGGTTATATCGATTTTGTTAGCACGGTGACATGTTGTTGTTCTCCTGTGAGTACCGAGCTAGACGCAATCGTACAACAGGTGCCCATACCATTATGCTAAATTAATAAACGTAAATGCGGACTGTTCTAAAACTGTGAGCTTGACACGGTCATAACGCGCGCTAGTGTTTACTAAACCTACTAGCCGTAACCCCATTGGTGGAATCGGCATGAACTTGGCGCGAACTCGGATTGCCGGAACATGAATGAATAATTCAGGGAAATCTTTATTGCTTTTAACAAATTGAATACTTAAAGGACTTTCGTCGTTTAACAACTATTAAGTAGTATAGCGTGTAATGATGAGTAGATTAAGGTATTGTTAAGGCAAATGCCAAATGTTTCTCCGAATCGATCCTTAGCATCCCGTAAGTGCAGCGGGCACATTATACGATAATAATCCTAAAATATCGCATTAGTCGCAATTACACAAGACTGGACACAAAGGCTATATTTCGAGTGAAATATAACTACAGAGAGCTTCCAAAACACATTACAAAAACACGGCTTGTTAGCTTGCACTTCCATAACGCTAAAATATAAATCAGGCAACCCATGTACGTGTATTAGTATTAATTAGGGTTAATATAAAGTTACATTACTGCGGAGTATTTAAATGAATGGACGCTAAACGTTTATAATTCGCGGTATGCAGTTTACAACTTAAGTGGAGTACTGATTCGCGGTATTTTTGATACAGGACACGTCGAAAGGGAAGAACCTACCATGCAGCGGTTATATAATAAAATAAGATTTAAATGTTCTATTGATTTGACTTGGGGGGAAACCCAATAAAACTATTACAAAAACCAACAAAGCCCCCCCCCCCCCCCAACACCACCCCCCAACACACACAACCGACCCCCCAACCCCCCAAACCCCAAAAGGAAACCAATAAACTCTAACCATATTGTAAAAACGTGATCATTAATAGCTTCCGTGAGGAACATAAATAAAGAGATCTCAAAGTAATGTGGTTCGGGGTGGGATGGGGGTGGTTCTGGTGTGTGTGATGGAAGATGAAGGTTTTTAGTGCACACAGTACATGTCGAGTAATTTCTCAATTCAACTGCAAATTTACATTAATATTTGTACTATACACGATTTTAACAACAAGCTATGTATGAAAAACATTTTTTACTGGTTTCTTGCAAAATTTTAATATTCCGTATTGCATACATTTTTTCGCTATTCACCTTCCAAGGTGGTACATTTTTGTTTTGTTTTGTTTTTGGAATCACCCGATATATCATAATTAATTGGGAAATAAGGTGCAGATTTAAAGGAGTGGTTTAGTAGATTGCTCCAAAGCTGGAGAAACAGTTGACAGGATTGGTGGATGGCTGGAGGTATGGGTGACTGACAGTGAGTGAGCGAGTGAGTGAATGAGTGAGTGATTCACCACCTTCCACACAATTCAGTATGATTTTTCAATAGTCATTCCATATTAGATTTTCATATTTTCTGCATTAAAAAAAATCAGTAAATCAAATTAAATATATATACTGTTCTTGTACATGTGTTTTAGTTGTTTTCTTACTGTCTTCTTTTCAAATTAAATCACAGCGTGTTGAAATTGGTTGACATTATGCTATATATCAAAGTACCGGCCTCAGTGGCGTCGTGGTTAGGCCATCGGTCTACAGGCTGGTAGGTGCTGGGTTCGGATCCCAGTCGAGGCATGGGATTTTTAATCCAGACACCGACTCCAAACTCTGAGTGAGTGCTCCGCAAGGCTCAATGGGTAGGTGTAAACCACTTGCACCGACCAATGATCCATAACTGGTTCATCAAAGGCCATGATTTATGCTATCCTGCCTGTGGGAAGCGCAACTAAAAGATCCCTTGCTGCTAATCGGAAAGAGTAGCTCATGTAGTGGCGACAGCGAGTTTCCTCTCAAAATCTGGTGTGGTCCTAAACCATATGTCTGACGCCATATAACCGTAAATAAAATGTGTTGAGTGTGTCGTTAAATAAAACATTTCTTTCTTTATATATCAAAGTATCCCCACCGGCTGACCTTATTTCAGACAACAAGAGTCTATAAATATCAATCAACAGGAAGTGGCTTAAAAGGGCCGCGTGTTTGGGTATGTTTCATAGAGTTCATCACAAGCGCAAAGTTAATATTAAGTTAAACAATTCCATAAAGACTGTAAAAATTATGATCAATGCCGGATTTACGATCAATGGAGAGTGGAATTGTAAGGAGGAAATAACCACGGCCAGATGGACTACGTGGACTGGGTATCTGATGCGCACACTGGTGGCGAGCGGTCGCTGCTGTTTGGCGGTGTGTAATGCTCGGCGGCAGTGTTTGCTAACCTGATTAGCGCTATTGTGGACGGGGTCAATAAAAGATACAGCGGCCCATTGAACCGGCGCACATCATTTGGCGCCCTTGCAACTTTTGCGGACAGATCCCTCTGCGAACCCATTAGGTCTGACAGCAGAGTTTTTCTGCAGACTGAAACCTATTTTGCACGCGTGTCGCGCCATTTAGCATCCGTAGCGAGACCAACCAATTACGTCCATCAAGGGAAATAGTTAAATGAAACTGTCACCTGGGATCAAACAAAAATGAAAGTGTGACAGAAGTGAAAATTACAAAAAATACATGTAAAGTATCGCCTAAATTGATATAGTTTTATTTATAATGAACAAGAAAGACAAGAAATGAAAACCTTTTGTGTGTGTAAAACCGTTTAAAATCATGAATGGAACTAATACACAGTTGGTCTCATTGGTGAACTGCTGTTCTGAATGGCCTGCGTGAAAACTTCCATTTCATTTTAACCTCAATTTTTTGTTGGTTATCTATTTATTTATTTACTGTTATTTTGTCTAAATTGTGTCTAATGAATATTCAAATACGCTGACTTAGACGCACATCTCAACTATCCACGACAATGTGCCAGTGATTATTCTTACTGGTTATTGAGACAGATTGGTCTAATGGCCTTACTCATCCCCCATGAGTCCTTTGCACTCATTCTCTCTCTCTCTCTCTCTCTCTCTCTCTCTCTCTCTCTCTCTCTCTCTCTCTCTCTCTCTCTCTCTCTCTCTCTCTCTCTCTCTCTGGCATCAATAAATGAATGAATGAATGAATACATAAACATAAATGAATGTTAAACGACACCCCAGCACGAAAAACGACATCGGCTATTAGGTGTGAAACAAAGGTAAATATTATATGAATATCACTCGCTCTGGGTGGGAGGATGTACAGGGCTGTGAACTAATTAATATCTACCAAATTAATAACCACCAGTTATACATAGTGGCTTACCTATTACGCCACAGAGAGAGAGAGAGAGAGAGAGAGAGAGAGAGAGAGAGAGAGAGAGAGAGAGAGAGAGAGAGAGAGAGAGAGAGAGAGAGAGAGAGAGAGAGAGAGAGAGAGACTATGTGTCATACTGGTATAGAGATAAGCGCTGCCCATCTGTGTCCAGTGTCCTGACCTCACGGTCCGGACTGACCACTGATTAATGAAGACTCGCACTCTCATGTCGATGCATTTTTATTGAAGAACTCGTCGACGGGTTGTTGACCTATCCAATTTATCAGAGTTAGCACCAGTCTGCTGCACAGTTTGTGCCTCGTTTGTACCTCACTTACACAGACCCTTGTGTAATTAGTCCAGTGCGGAAGAATACAAAAATGTAATTGATTTTCTAGGGACTGCATGTTAGGCCCAAAACACACGGATGCTGGCTCTTGGTCTGTCGATTGTGGCAAAGACATAATTTCTAGTTTATTTTGACATTTTTGGTACATGTATATATTAACTACGTTCATATCTTTTGTTATATTTCCATCAATAAATGCCGGTAATAATTATGAGAATATCACATTAATATATACCTTTCTTGTTATTAAAAGAAAATGAAAAATGAATGCTCGAACAGTATGAGTTGAAAGTCTGGCAAAGTGAAAATATTGCACATGTGGGACAGGATATAGAGGCTATTTAATGGATTGTAACAGAATGTATTGTGCAGTATAGGATCTCCTAGAGATATTAGGTACTTTTGACATATAGACTTAGAGAGGAAACCCGCTACATGTTTCCATTAGTAGCAAAGAATCTTTTATATATGCCATCCCACAGACGGGATAGTACATGCCACGGCCTTTGATATACCAGTCGTGGTGCACTGACTAAAACCGGAAATAGCCCAGTAGGCCCACCGACGGGGATCGTTCCCAGACCAACTGCGCATTAGATCAGCACTTAACCTGCTAAGAAGTCATGTATCTTGAAATACCACCTAAACATTGAACACAATCGTATAATAATAATAATAATAATAATAATAATAATAATAATAATAATAATATATTGACCAGACATTTTCTTTAATGACCATCTTTATTACGCCCTTAGGTGCTTAGCACAAGATTCAGCAGACTTCCTGTTTCTGTCTACACGATAAACATGATATGTTGTCTTTGATAAAGACTCCATGGCTTTGTAGAGGAATACAATTTCATATATGATAATACTTTTTGTATTTTTGTTACAATGGTACCGACGTAAAAGTAGTCACAGAAATGTTTACAGACGGCACAGTACTATGTTCAAGTTCTGAATTTACTTCTGCCCCCTCCCCTCGAAAGCATATAACAGAGTACCCTGAATGTTTAGATGTGCACCAAATTACTGTGTCATAGTTTTATTTGTATTGTACTACTCTTGTTGTTTTATGTGGGGTTCTTTTAAAGAAAAAAAACACACCACACACGCACATACACTCACACAAACGCTCGCACACACACACACACACACACACACACACACACACACACACACACACGTATACACACACGCATGCATAATAACAACAAAACCACAAAAAACCCATTAAACACACACACACACACACACGTACACACGCACACACACGCACGCACACACACAAATGCACACACACACACACACACACACACAAACCGTTCGCCAGTGTTAACGTGAGGGCTACTCGCTTTCGTTGAACACAGACCATTGATAATTGTTATTTAAACCATCAGACTGACTACACCCGCCACAGACGGACAACTGATCTAAGACATTGCAGTTTTATATTGACCGAGTCTTCATTGGGCACGGAGACCAGCGTCATTAGCAACACGATATGTCTGGAGATAAAGGGGATACATCATACTCCTCATGGTCAAAATAAAGCCAAGATGGACGCGTGCTACTCCGTGTATTAAGGGGTCACCGGAGGGAATCACTAGATAGAGAAGCCATACATATAAATAAGTAAAGTAAAGACCTATTGAACCCTCTGACGCACAGTATAGTGTAGGTGTTGATAATAACGGTAATAAGCCAGGCATTCATTCGATATCAATGTAAATGTATGTAAGATTTGTTTGTAAGTTTTAGTGTAAAAATATAGATGTATAACTAAGACTCAGGACCGTAGCTAACAGGGGGTGGGAGTGGGTGGAGGCAATTTTTTTCTACTGGTTATTGATATTGACGTTTTAAGAATGTAACCTCCCTGAAATGGCTGCACAATTGTATTTCAGAGCCTTAAAGGAAGGGACAATTAAGGCATTTGGCCTGGCATGCATATTCAACACTATATAATGCACATTATTGCTTAATACCAACAAGTATAATCGTATAGTTAATTAATAAAACGGTTAAATGTGACGGCTATTATATATAACGAGAGCAGCCATTTTGTACCATGTCAGTGAGTACGCCCTCTGGCGAGCTGGTGGTTACGTAATACTTAACGCGTAACGTCAGGAATGAGCCTTAGAAGTAGAGAAACACAATCTACCTGGTTTTTGCGGGATGATAAATAGTCATACATTGCAATGTTCTGTAATAATACACATCCCAGTAAGCTAGCAATAAGTATATCCAGCACTATATATATTATTTTTCAATACAAAATAAAATACAATTGTCAAAGTGGCTACACAACAAGTTGAAATAATTAACAATGTTTTGTCCATGCATTAACCTACGCATTGAAATGCTACACGGAGTGTTTTCTTAGTTAATTGGTCTATGCTGTTAGTTGCTTCTACCTGTGATTCCTGATTGGCAGGTGTGTATTTGATTGGTAACCAGACGAGCCAATTAATTGACGCTGTCTAGACACAAAAATACTTACCGGTATTGTGGAATATTACCTGTCGCCCCTTAAATGGTATTGATTAAGTAGACTTTTCCATCTAAAACCACAGAACTGACCAATTACGTAGTCCCAAAGAAAAGAAAATTATCACTTGGGTATCGTGGGTTGTCGTTTTTGCTCCAACGTAGCATATCAATAGGCCTAATAGTGTACATTTTTCCTTTGGATTATTTAACAGAGAAAAATACTATAACCCCATTTTGTTCCGTTAATGCAACTTGAAATATATTTAGTTAAATAGTTTATTATATTATTACGTAATTTATGCTGTTTTACAAGTCAGGTTGATTAAAGAGAAGCGCCTTGTCGAAAACTACTGCTTTTGTTTACACTGTACATACAGGAGATGGCCAGGAGCTGACGTCACTTCGCCCCAAGCTATCCCACCGGATGTCACAAAAACGAAACAAAATGGCTGCCCCCAGTTAGCAGGAATAATCATGGTTTTTTATTAACTCTAAAATTACGCGTTTTTTATTTGCTAAAGTGTCAGTATGTGTTGGTGGTCCGGGTATGCATCTTTCTAACACATAAGGCTCTTGTTTGAGTTGACCCTACCTTTTAGGTTTAAACATTTCCAGGAGAGGAAGGTAGGGATGCTCCCGGACCCCTAGTGTTTTACACATTCCATGCCCATTCGTTCCAAAAATTCATCTGCTCCGCTCCTCCAAAAAAAACAACCCCAAACAAACAAAAACAACACCCCCACCACCCAAAAAACCTAAACAAAATAAACCCCAAAACAACCCAAGCTACGGCCCTGTTAATAACAGTCACCAACTGTATAAATAGCGTAATTTTTCTGCAATTTATTGAAGAAAAGCATTCGTTTTAATGAATTTCTTTAATTATACAGAACTAAACACAATAATTTGTGAGATGGTCATCGCTGGTTACAATTTATTTCAGAAACAGAACCCGAGCCCTATCGATGACGTCCGTAGCGACACATCAGGGGAGACAACTGCGAGCGACAGTGGTCGTGGGTGTAGTGAAGACGATATTCAGTTGGTACAGATACCCAGAATGAAAGGTAATATTATTACTGTTACAAACCAACTTGATAGGAAAACGTGTTTATTTTGTTGTTTGTATCCATCGTAGCGCATACTGGCGATCTACCACTGGGTTATGTCTTGCCCCTGCTCTAGTTGTAATTCCCATTTGAAACCTGGATAGCAAGTCCTGAAACACAAAATGTGTTCAAGCAAAGTCCTGAACAGTTAACAACATCCTCTTTAGACAATCACAATAAATACGGCTAGTGGTGGCAGGGAAGTAAATCATAATAGATCGTCCAAACCGGCCTCGGTGATGTAGTGGTTACGCTGGTAGGTACAGGGTTCGGTACCGGCTCATACCCAGAGCGAGTTTTAACGACTCACTGGGTATTGGTAAGATCACTACACCCTATTCTGTCTCACTAACCACTAACCTCTAACAACTGATCCACTGTCCTGAACAAACAACCCAGATAGCTGAGGTGTGTGCCCAGCACATCGTTCTTGAACCTTAATTGGATATAAGCATGAACATAAGTTGAAGAAAGAAAGAAAGATCGCCCACTATACTAACATAATGCAGAAAATAGAGAAGAATACTGGGTGAATCACATCTATAGTGATGATAGCTTCAAATGTATCTGAACACGGCCTCAACTGAAACAAGGCTCCAGCAAGGAGCTACCTTTGATCAACTAGTTCAAATCAACCAATTAGCTCCATTTTCGATAAACCGTTCTAAATTATGTGTCAAAATTACCTTCACGAAATTACGCAACATTTTCTACTTGACTTAATCATACGGGACATTTGCAAATTAAATAGCAACTAAAACCAACCCTCGCCCGTTACCGACCCTGGTCAGGCTGCTTGTGCTCACTCCCTTGCACATGCCAGCACGGGGGAACCCTCCCCCGAACAAAAACCCTTTCCTGTTCTAGACGGTGAAGCCGGCGAAAGTTGACACCTGGAATCATGACAGGCGTGTGCCACAACAGCTTGTTCTGAATGTGCACGTTAAAACGTATGACCTGACCAGACCTGACCTAGGTGTTCAACCAAAATCTGGGAAAAAACCCAGGACTCCAATTCTGCAGACAGTTCCTAATTTGCCGTTTCACGGCTATTAAGAAATCACTACACTCCAGGGACCTAATTGAGAAAGTTCTATTAAGTAACTTCGCCAGTCTTTTTGTATTGGACTACGGCAAGATCGCAAAGTTACGAGAGTTTAGTGAATTGGACCCCTGATTTGTATTCATACTCGCTATACAGAAATAGACGACGAGAAGTGATATCTCATTTAACAATCTCATGAATCACATACAGGTATAGTCCTGCGAAATATCAAGTGCCTTACTTGCTTGCAAACTAACAGAACTTTGTAAAAAGAAGAAATTGGTTCTATCTGCAATGTAGTACATTCGACAGTAAGACACCGCTAATTGGTCCATTTACTTCCCTGCTACCTTGTAATGATATCTGCACATATCAGTTGCAAACGTTAGACTTGCTTTTAAGAATAGAAGACCTTTATGAATTATTTATAAAACCAGCAAATATCTTCGTTTCCATCGGAGGTAATCGTAGAACGATCCGGGATGGAAAGAGCTTGTGTTTCAGATGAAATGGTAATGAGTAGCCAAACAATAATCATCTATATCCAGTGTAGTTGATATAAAATGCATCGCGAACGATAAAACAATATGCATAAAACATGTTGATTCCTTTTAGATTAGTTTGGAAAAGATGAACAGAAATGGGTATAAAGTGGAATCAATTTGTCTTTTACTGTAGTTTGATATGGTACGCATCTCATGCTAGTCTCACCCCCACTTTCCACTCGGAACCTCGACGTGGAGGCAGTGACCACAATACTGATGACTTATAACTGCGGTGCTATATCAGGCTCCCATGGACAAGGTCGCTAAAAGGAGGAGAGGGGGTTACAGAGCCCGTGACCTGCAGAACTTTATTATTACTCGCAGATTACCGGACACCAGTCAGTGATAAATTGATATGGTTTACATATATAGTTTTTACTTTAGGCTGTTACTACATTTTACATTTCTAAACAAAGTTAACTACGGTGCATCAGTTCTGCTTAGACGTTCAATTTAATAATGTTTTTGTTATATCGGTTTTCATTTGAATTCGTTGTAAGCTAGTAGTTGTGTAGGGCTTCTAGATTATGGTAGCCCTACTCCCATGGCTAGTAATGTTCAAAATCGGGCTACCAAATAACTACTAATGCCATGTCCGACGGCTAGTAAACAATAGTTGTCAAATGCTGCATTTAAGTCTATTTTATAAAAATTAATATCCTGCCCCACCCCCACATCTTTGTGATTTTAAGTTCCATTTCCCTCTTTATGTGATATATTTAATTATTACTATTAGTAACATTGTATTAACTTAAAGTAAAGTAGGGCTAGTAAATGTTTAATCATGGCTAGTCAGTTTTTTAAATCATTGATCCCATGGCTAGTGGATTTTATAAAAATTCTAGAAGCCTTGAGTTGTGTGTGTGTGATTATCTGTGATTTTGAGGATGCTGTTATCAAATAACTGTACAACGTTGCCAGTGAGTTCTTTTCAAAAGGGCGGATGCTAACTTTACCACTGAATGTACTATACAATCTAGTAATCCTTCTAAAAGGTATTATTTGTTCTTGTACAAGGGTTGGAACCTAGCTCAGTTGGTAGAACGCTCGCCTGAAGTTTTTGGGTCCAAGCAACGACTCCCCTCAGTGGACCCATCCTCTGACTTTTGTGTTCAGTGTTCCCGATCGGAATATCAAAGACCGTGGTATGTGCTGTCACATCTATGGGAAAGTGCATATACAAAATCCCTTGCTGATAATGAAGAAACCCACCCATGTAACAGATTTCCTCTTAATACTACATGTTAGAATTATTAAATGTTTGACATGCAGTAGCCGATGATTAATTACTCAATATGCTTTAGTGGTGTCTTTAAAATTGAATCTTTGTGTTTTTGAACAGGACTGAAAGGGACGTACCACTCATACTCCACTAACGTCGACCCGCCTCCACACGTCACTCAAACCAGCATACTGACGACCTTTGCCAGTCCCAAGATGGCGGAGAAGCAGAGGAGTCCCTGCTTCCGGTCCATCCACACCAACCCCGAGGCATATTCGAGCGGCACTCTGGAGCGTGATCCGTGTCCGCCAGACTTCTCAGACGTCGGTTTTGACAGGAACCCAGCGAAAGACCGACACGTAACGTTTGTTAAGACTGGTCTAGGAGTTAGTGGTACGGACAAAGACCGATTCAGGCCGGACGCTGGGGATTATACGATGTTGAAGAGTTGACCATTTTGTATTCTTCTCGTGTCTTTAAAAACAAACTAATAGAACCTGTAAAACAGTTACATAAAGTTGCAGATGCAATTTTATGATATAATTATAATGTATTTTTGAGTTTAATTAAAGGGACATTCCTGAGTTTGCTGCATTGTAAGATGTTTCCGACTAATAAAATATTTCTACTGTTAAACTTACACATTAAATATATTTTCTTGTTTAGAATATCAGTGTCTAGATATTCTATGTATTTCAGGTCGTCTTAATATTTGTAAGAAGCTCAAACTTTATTTTGTCTTCAAATAATTTCGTACGTACGAAAAAAAACCACCCATATTTTAGGAGATAAAATGGAATTTAACCTAGTACAAATATTAGAACGATCAGAAAATCGTTAAAAAGTCTTTGTTAGTCGATAACATCTTAAACATTACAGCAAACTCAGGAATGTCCCTTTAAGACGTTGGCCTTAGTAACAAATATACCTGCTCAGTTAACTCTTTGTCCTGTGCTACAAAATCGAATACTTTCCGCAATGAATCAGCACTTGTCTTCACGATAATCTTATCTGCAAACGTATTTATTTTTAAAGATATTTTAATATATTATGACCTATTGTAAATGTATTTTATTTTACGAATGCTATGTGTATATCAAAACTGCATTTCTTTTCACGCCATGTGTTCTATTGTCGTTTATTAACGAAGCAAGATGTTTAAAGTTTCAAAATATCTTATCCTGATTTAATCTTCGTGATATTAAACTTTATCCAGTGTATAGGTTGGTAGGTTCTCTTTAATATCCGATTATGGTTGATGCAAGTCCGCTCTGGACACGGTGTCTGGCGTTCTCCAGAGACCCAACCCAGGGCGGAATTTTTACCCAATGCTATATCATTTAATATCTATTTATCAACGAGCTAGTTATCATGTGTTCATTCATTCTTTACATTTTTACCGCTATTTTATAGGTTTTGTATACCCCTCTTGATATTATTATCGATCTCCCCACGAAACGTTCCTCTGTATTTTCATCGTGATTGATCGCCGTGATGCGAGAGGGAGGAAGTTGTTTACATATCGTGATTCTTATAGCTGTCGTGTGATAACTACAATTTTTTTTACAGACGTCAACACCACCGAGACCGGTCATTCCGGTTACGCGGGGATCAACAACGCATGTCGATAAAACCCAGAACGATTCTTCGTTCATGGTTTCTTAATATGTCACTTTTATTTGGAATCACGTCTAAAACCCCGCACACTGATACGGATGCAAATGTTCGATGTTGTCTTTTTTTTGTAACAACTTGTAACTGCGTTTGCTACGCATGCAATGGTGTCAGATAAAAATTGATGGGTGTCAGTTGGGGAAGTTTCTTGTTGTAACAAGGTTCCTAAACACCAAATCATTTTCCATTACCGATAATATTAACATTAAAACAAAAATAATGTTGATTCACTATCACTGTTAACAGCAAATAGAGATATGCAATCTAACACGCGCGTTATGTGACAATAATATAATGATGTGACTGTGTGATTATTACGTTGGTGTATATAGGTATGTATCATACAGGTGCTAAAAGTGCTATTATTTCATATTTCATATTTCTACCATGATCTTTTTATACAATGTGTTGTCTGTTTGTCACTATTTGTCTCATCCTGGTAACAAATTGGCAGTGAGTAAAATAGTTACTTACAAAGCAGGAACCAATTTCATAGAATATCGTAAGCCTACATTAACACGTAAAACTGAATAGATTAAACGACAGGTCATTCTCTCTCTGCTTACACTGATCCACCTTCTATAGTGATACAATTTTCTGCATGCCAACATATGTAAACGTATGACAGATATAACTGCCAGTAGCAAATGTTAAAACGTAAACTCACGATGTTTTGTAAAATTGGCTCGAGTTGAAATAATTAACAACGGCCTAACGTGCACATGTTCATAGGCATATAAGACGAGGGGTTGGGGGTAACGTCAAGACAAGAGAAACTAAATAGTTTCAAGGACAACGCTGAACATTTTGAATCAGGTCCTTCTGCTGTAACAGTGTTACATACTTTGTACTGCTTCTATTGCGTTATGTGGGTTAACTGTTTTCTAATATATTATATAACCTTCTTTATATCATGCTACATGTAGTGCTTATGCGCAAATATGTCAGGGCACCTCATCCCCAAGTAAAATGTTATCTCGTATGCCTGTGCACATGCAAGTACATTTTGGCTTCATTGCACTCTTTTTAATGGTCCTCTTTAAAAAGCCAACTGTTACGCATTTACTTGGTTCAAGGAATTAAACTATTTTGCCTTAACATGTGTGTTTTTACATTTTAAGAATGACGGAATAAATTGAGAATCGCATTTCCTTTTGTCTAGCTTGTCTCTGTGTTTTGTCACCAGTGAGTAGCTTCCAGGAATTTGGCCAAATTGGACACGTGTCGGGCTTCGTGCGCGACGCAACTATGCTAATTAGACAGGGCCTACCCCCGGGGACTAGCGATCAGAAAGTAGCTCCGTGCACATCAAAGTGTCATGTTTGTGTGAAGCTGACAGCGCGGGAACGACACCACGGCAATGTGAGAAGAAATCATGCAACTTCCAGGCTTTCTTTTATTAATTGTATGCCAGTCAAACAAATCAAAAGAAATTACGCTTATTCTAAAGGGACAAAAAGTAGGATTTTGTTGAAGAAGAGTGACACGGCAAGAGAAGGTCTTTTTATATTCATCTGTAATAACAGGCAACGGATCCAGCTTTGTAAAATAATTTCGAATGCCATTGCGGTAGGGCTAAATGGTACAAATTGTCAGTTTAAAAGCTACTAGGGAAATAATCATTTATGGAAGACACCCTTTAAAGTAAAATGTAGAAACTGGGAATGGTGTGTATTAAAAAAACCCCAAAAACCTACAAAATTGCACCAATGGTAATAGTAATTACTAAGGACCCTCATACCGACCACCATCGTTTAATAAAATCGTCCTAAAATAGGTTTAGATATAAAAAAAATCCTTAAATCTTGCCTTTCGTGATAGATTATTTGAAGGATACATGATAATACCGAATAATGCAACTCCATCCAATCTAAAAATACAAATATAGCATGATACGCTCACCTTTCGTAAATATCTTGTACTATCATGCAGTCACGATTTGGTTAAACATACCTTGTACTATGTCGTGTGCATATGTTATATACACATTAATCACAGTGAGTTTTATTGTTCAGATATACATGTATATATATATATATATACACATATACATATACATATACATATACATATACATATGCATATACTGTTATTATTTATAGTATTACTTATATGGACAACATCTTGATATTTTTATATGACGTATGTTAGTTGGTTTCTATCACTAATTTGATCGGTCTATCTCTTGTAGAGAGTCTGGTATATTATTAGCGTGCTCGAACGAAGACTGTTTCTTTTTTCGTCTGTGACGATTCCGGTGCCAGTTTGTTACATTTCTATTTTTAACAATACTTGGAAGTTACTAATCGCGTCCGTGTATGTTGCAGTTAAATTATCATCTTGAATAAACTCGAGATAAATACAAATAGGAGAAACAACACAATATTAACACTGCCTTACGGGCGACTGTAGGAAGGGCATAGTTCTATAATTATGTAGAAAAGCCTGGGGAAGATTAAACAGTAACACAGGAAATAGATATCGTCCATGGAGGGGAAGGGGGTTGTGTAGAAGGTACTCTTGTGTACTATATTTAACAGGAACAGTAACAACCATTTCAAAACGTTTTGTGTTGTTTTGTTTGGGTTTATTATTATTATTATTATTATTATTTATTTATTTATTTATTTATTATTATTATTATTTATTATTTTTAATTTAATTTAATTTAAAAAAAAAAAAAAAATTGGGTGGGGGGAGGGATGTTTGCACGGAGATGCAGTTTTGATTATGATACCTGAATTGTCATTGATATTTGTATCTCGGTGGTCTTTTCAACATTGCATTAATGACTTCGAAAGCAGGCACTTAGTTTCCCAAAGTTTTGGAATCCAAAATCTGACAACTCTGTGCTTATCTACTACCACGCCTCTTTACAAGGTTCTCACACTCAGTTTTCCATATGAAACAAGTTTGGGAATAGTTCGCCTTCACTTTTAACATTTGACAATTTACCAACACAAAAGAACAAATTTGTTTGCCCCATTCTACGAACTGTGGATCAGAGTTCTTCCTTAACAAGCTGGAACAAATAAAACAAAAGCCGAGTTCTCACGAGCCGTCGTTTGGTCGTGCCGTCTGCTGGTGGCGGAGGCACGCGGCGGCAGCGGACCGAGCAGACGTCACTAGAAGACCTGGGACACATGTTGAAACACACAGGTGACAAATGTGGGGCGGGCGGGTTACGCGGAGTTCACACGACCTGGTGGACACACGTATCTTGTTTTCAACACCGGCCTTGGCGGCGTCATGGTTAGGCCATCGCATATAAGGCTGGTAGGTACTGGATTCTCAGCCTGGTACCGACTCCCACCCAGAGCGAGTTTTAACGATTCAGTGGGTAGGTGTAAGCCCACTACACCCTCTTTTCTCTCACTAACCACTAACAACTAACTCACTGTCCTGGTGTAGACAGCCCAGATAGCTGAGATGTGTGCCCAGGACAGCGTGTTTGAACCTTAATTGATATAAGCGCGAAAATAAGCTGAAATGAAAACATGTTTTCAACACACCCAAATACACCCAACACAACCAACACAACCAAATGCATCAATATGTCAACTGATTCGACAAAACATCGATTTATGACATTTTGGATTGGCATACATTCCGTACTAAATAAATGCTATGTTATGTCTGTGGAAAAGTGCATATAAAATATACCTTCCTGTTAATGTAAAAATATGTTCCAGGTTTCCTCTTACCAAATGTTTCACATCCAGTAGCCCATTATTAATAAATCAATGTGCTCTAGCGGTGTCGTTAAACACAAATTCAATTTTGAAAGTTTACTGGGAGGGAGGGGGTATACTTATTGAAGTGCTGCTTAATGTCCTAAGCTTATCTCATTTTGTATCAGTATACACAAAATTACCTAAATAATTATGTCATTGGCGATGGCGGCTCTACATGGGTTTACACATGTTCGGGGAGATAACTTTTAATGAACTGCTACTTAACTTCCGTACGCTTATCACATTTTTGTAAATTGGTATACACACGTAGTGCTATATACATTCATATTCTTCACAGTGGCGATCTTACGGTTGTGGAAGTTTAGACTTGGAAGTGGCAGTCCTCTTACATAATTTGTAGGAAGGATGTGTCGTCCAGGGAAATGGCAGTCCTACTAGTGATATTGTAAAAATTTCCTTTTGACTCTGTCTTGTGCAGAAAGTCTTGAAACGTTTAATATTTCGTTTCCTTTGAGATTATAAATAAGTAAAGGACAAAAATAACATTTAAATCAACGCTATCTGATCTTCACTTTAGGCCATATAAAATACCATTTAAGTCTCCCTACAAATCTAAATGTCCCAATTCAGTTTAGCCTCCGATTTTCATAGACAGTCGATACATCGTTATATCGCTTTGTTTAAGTGATGTGTTGATACAAAGACCGTTTCTTCAGCCCGAGTATGGATCTTCTACATCACGGCGTGACGTCTTGTAGCGGAGTTTCAACTCCAAGGAACAATAACACAATGGATTTTGATTTCCATTATGTTTGATAAATTATTTTGTTTAAACCACCGACATTCATTAATGGTCACGTGCAAGAGATGACATTATCTCGGTGAAAATTACGTAAGTGCCCAAAATAAATTCCCGAGGAAGATTTTATCAGTACGACACGAGGGGTCATTGATTTGTAATTACAAAGGAAGACGTTTTCCCAATTGAAGTTGACCATGTTAAGAACCAACCAGTAATGGACACTATACCAAACAAAACATGCAATGGTATATGGATCTATATTTTTGAAAGATTCCACGTTAGGGGTACCCAGTGGCGTTATGGTTCAGCTATCAGAATTGACGATGGTAGGTACACGATTTGAATTCCAATGGAGTTCATGTACAGAGCGAGTTTTAAAACGCTTAATCTAGAAGTGTACGCACATCATACGACCTTCGCTCTCTCATTAATCAATAAACACTGACAATTAACTCACTGTCCTGTCCAGACAGCACAAATAACTGAGTTTTGGCAGGACAGCGTGCTTGAACATAAGCATGACATGAAAGACTCGGGACTTCCACTATAGTCTGCTATGCTTTACCCTATTAACAATATTTCGTCTTCATAACCTCGCTGGGGGCTGTACGTTATTCAAATACAGTACATGTTTGCTATGTTAATTAAAATTTATAATATTTTAGTGAATTACTTAAACAAAAAATACAACTGTATCGAATTTTTTGACGTGTCCAGTATTTCAACACCATCGTCTTTTTCACATTAACAAACCAGAATATTTTGTCAGTGTTTTATAGCGAATTAAAGCTAAACTATAATTTACAATGGTTAATCTTGCGTTGAAACTCAAGAAGAAGCAGAACTATTGATAACAAAGATACTTAAAATAACCATCTCTCATCACCCCCAACCCCAAATAGCAATTAATTAATTTATTTAAGGGACATTCCTGAGTTTCCTGCAATTTTTAAGATGTTATCGACTAACAGAGGCTTTGTAACGATTGTAAATACATATCAAATATATTTTTCAACATAAAATATTAGTGGCTGTATATTAAACGTGTTTCTGATCGTTCTAATATTTGTACTAGATTAAATTTCATTTTATTTCCAAAAATATAATTTTTTCGTACGTACGAAATTATTTGAAGACAAAATCCATTTTGGGCTTCATACAAATATTAAGACGACCAGAAACACGTTGAATATACACACTGATATCCTAAACAAGAACATATATTTAATATGTAATTGTAATCGTAGAACTATTTTATTAGTCGGAAACATCTTACAATGCAGAAAACTTAGGAATGTCCCTTTAATGCATTTGTCTGTCTGAAGACGCCCAAAGAAACGAAATGTTTTATTTTGTAAACAATGATCGACTATTTTTTTTTCCAAAGCCTCGGTAAGAAATTGATGGTTGCGAAATAAGGTCAATAACTATTGTATTTTATTCCTTTGTCATTTTAATCGAAGAAATCGAATCCTCAAGACACCATAATGGCACTGTGTCGCGGAAACAGAGTTAAAGTTATAAACACTGCAACATCAAGGCTGTAATTCCTTCAACAATAACGCAAACTCTTCCACATTATGCACGAATTTGTTTAGCGTAATTCCGTCGATTTGAAGTTCACTACGATATTACGTTTATTGGTTTATGGTGACCACGTTTTGATTTGAATGCTGAATAATGGACGTTGCAATTGGTGAAGTAATTGGTTATGTTAGTGATAGAAAGCGAACTGTCACGTTGTTAATTTGCATATCGGGCAGCGATCACTAATGGTGTTGTTCTTGTTAAACGTGATGGTGTGTAGGGATACTTCCACAACGCCCGGGCAAGTCTTGCGTGACTTGTTAATTGAAGTATTCGATTGAAACGTATCTTCAGCCCTCCACTGTGCTAAAACGAAGAATAAAAAAGAAAGACAAAACGAAAACCACTAAGTGTTCGCACATTTCAGATATGTCTAAAGGCGTGTTTTCACGTTGCAACTAATAGTAACAAACTCTAGAGTATGATTTGATTTATATACCTTTAAGTTAGTCCTTTTAAACACCATTTCGATTATAATTGTTAAGGTTGATGACAATATAGAAGTGGGAGGGATATGATGTTATGACCAATGCCATCATTATCATGATCACCACCTCTATGGATCCATTCAGCTGATTGGGTTTTTTCTCTTTCCAACCAGGCCACTGCAACTGGACAAAAGGCCGTGGTATGTGCTTTCCTGTCTGTGGGAAAGTGCATATAAAAGATCCCTTGCTGCATTAGAAACAATTTAGCAGGTTTCCTCTGATGACTACGAGTCAGAATTACCAAACGTTTGATATCCAATAGCCGATGATTAATTAATCAATGTGCTTCAGTGGTGTCGTTAAACAAAACAAACTATAACTTTTATCATGATGATGATCATCATCACAGATCATAATCATCATCACCATCATCATGGTTATCATGAACATTATATAAAACAACACCTTTCACAGCAGACGGGATCTAGCTCAGTCGGTCTATCAAATCGTTTATAAAGTTTCCAAATATAAGTTGCCCTGTCTTTGAGAAAGTGCCAACATAGGAGCCCTTTTTGTTAATCGAAAAATGCAGATGGTTTCCTATAAGACAATATGTCGCGGTCAGTTTGGGATCGACCCCCGTCGGTGGGCCTATTGGGCTATTTCTCGCTCCAGCCAGTGTACCATGACTGGTATATCAAAGGCTGTGGCATGTATTATCCTGTCTATGGAATGGTGCATATAAAAGATCCCTTGCTACTAATGGAAACATGTAGTGGGTTTCCTCTCTAAGACTATATGTCAAAATCACCATATGGTTGTCATCCAATAGCCGATTAATAAATCAATGTGCTCTATTGGTGTCGTTAAACAATATTTAACGTCAGACCCGTCACTATCACAAGGAACCGTTCAACAATTGCGTAAGAGAACGTTACAGAGAATGGAGGAAAAGTTCTCAAGTGAAAAAAAACCCCAAACCCCCCCCCCAAAAAACCCAGAACAAATAAAAAAAACGCAATAATTGTCGTCACATTCGGTCACGGTGACAGTAATATGAGTGTTGTTTCGATTACCTAATTGAGGTGGGTGTGGGTGTGGGGGGAGGGGGTCTGTCAAAACGTTACAAACATTATATAGGATAGGGAATAACAAAATTGTACTGTGTCGTAATTGTTGAAAGGTCCCCGGTACGGTTCATTTGTATGGTAAAAATCATTACTACAAACCAAGTCGTGGAGCGACACCTTAAACATTTCTCTGCTAACATCAATATTTACTATTCAAGCCGAGATGTATGAAGAAACAGCGCATTTCCAGAACACCATCAAGTGGCTTCTTCTATAAACGCAGACGTGAAATTCACGCGAGACTTCGGTAAGCGGTCACGTGATCTTTTCACGCAGAATCGTCATTGGATTTTAGCACGCGCATGTTGGAGTAGAAGAAATGGCGCGGCCAAGCAAAACCTATTTTAAATATTTTAAAACATTTCCATAAATAATTGATGGACTATTTTCAGCGGAGATGGCTAATTCCATAATCTAGCCATAAGAGTCTTGCATATTGCGTGTAATTTGAAATACTTTCCCACTTGAGTCCCATGAGAACAGAGTTATCATTTTGCTGAAACATTACCGTCAAATGTAGAGACAAAACTATGTTTAGTGCTTCAAGGCTGACAGAACGAAAATCAATGATTAAGAAAAAATCAAATATGACGTACCAGATGTGCAGAAAATTGACCACGAACATGATAGTTATTAACAATAACACCACAGACATTTTTTCTTTTCAAAATTACTTTAGTATTTATATCAATCACTTCAACTTGCATCTAAGTGCCCAACTAAGCACAAACATTGAAATGTATCATTTGTGGAAAAATGTCAAAAAGAAAAGCATACAACCCCCCCCCCCAAACCCTCCCCAAAAAACCACCAACAACAAGAAAAACCATGAAAAGAAAAACCATGAAAAAACCCCATTAAAAAACCTCACAGACCCTCCCCCCAAAAAAACCCTCAAAAAAACCCCAACCCAAAACAACAACAAACAAAAAAAAAAAACCCCAAAAAAAAAAAAAAAAAAAACAAACCCACCAAAAAAAAACAAAAAACCCAGCAAACAACTCCAGTTTTTGAGAGAAAAAAAAAACGAAAGGAAAAAAAGACGAAAAGATATATTACAAAAACAACAATAAAAATCCCAACCCGCCACAAAACAAATATGAAAACCACCATAACCCTCCCCCAACCCCCCCCCCCAAACCACCCCCAACAACAACAACAAAAAAAAAACAAAAAAACCCTATAATTTCAATTTTTTTTTTTTTTTAATTATATATGGAGTATACAATATCAGTAAATACAATGTGGAATATATCTTCTTCTGCGTTCAGTTTCTTTATGCTTGTCACGGGGATCCTATAATACCCGTAACTGAATAAAACACGATTATCCAAATATCTCTCCTAACTGTATATCTATTAGATCTCTCTGTATCGGGCAGTCTAATACCCGAGTGGCTCGGCTCTAGGTATAATCAGACATAAGATCTTATATAAATAAATATATATATATAGCACGTTTAGTTCACTAGAAAACACAACAAAACACAATACACTTTGGAATCTGTATTAACACTACGCTGACAAATGTAGTTGCCGCAGTAGTTAATTAACAACAACAATATAATAACAACCCAGAGCTAACCACTTAATTAGTTAATCACTAGGTGTCTAGTTTACAGAATATTCTAATCACTTCACCGTGATACAACACCCACACGTGTTATAATTGAGAAACGCTGCTTGGGGAACTTAATTAATAAAGGAATTACAACTCTATTCCTAACTGGTTAATTTTTAATTAACCTTTAACTACTCATTCAGTAACCTTGTAATACAGAATTAATACTGGTACCTATCACAATAAAGACAATAACCTACAGTTTACCTAGGTCCTCTAGGATGACCGGCTAAGCTTTATCTTACCAAATACTCGTATAGAAATATTAGAACAGTGAAGCCTACAATTTACTTCGTCAGATTACCGGAGGCACTGTCTAAAGAATATTGGTATAATACAGTATTAAAATATTTAAAGTCACATCAATCACATCAAGGTTATACAACAGAGCAGAAAAATATATTTACCAGTCCGGTCGGACACGTTCCCCGGAGCCTTCCAAATGTTTCTCCTCGATATATCTAAAATCCTATCTATTTATTCAAAAATCTCAGAGACAGCGAATATCGCCTGGGGGCACAGCGCGGTACATCACCTATCATGTGATATTTCGACAACTCCCAGAGTCGGTATATTTTCTTAGATGGCCAGACTTACTGTCGCCAGTTCACCAGAAATACCCCGGTCATAAACCGCACTACCGGAGTTATTACGTAACTACTGGCCACATGGCCTCCACAACTGGTTTGGGTGTCTATTGAGACGCAGCTCGACCACCGTCGCGCGGGGGTATTACGTAACCAAGCTGCACACGGCCCTCTAAAACAATTAACATCGCCACAGGCGAAAAGATAAGGGCATGTTCCGTCACCCCCCCCCCCCCCCCCACACACACACACACCTCAAAAAGGATATTTCCTTTACTCTCGGAATAGGGAAATATACTACATTTAAACAAAACAAAATGTGCGCTAACCGACGCATCCGGGCATTTATAGTAATAAGGTGACTACCAGTAATCACACTGAGTCTCTGAGTCCCTGGTATACAATAATATATATATATATATACGAACAAAAACAGAAATCAAGAACGTCAACACATTATCACAACGTTCAACATCGGGACAGGGCATCAGCGATTACATTGGATGTGCCCTTGATATGTTCAATGGTAATTGGGAATTCCTGCAGAAGAAGACTCCATCTCAAAACTCTCTGGTTGGTGGCTTTCATTCTGTGAATGGAAGTAAGCGGATTATGATCAGTAAAGACCACCACTTGATGCAATGCCGACTTCACGGAGGTCTAAAAATGCTTCAGAGCTTGTACCATGGCCAAAGCTTCCTTCTCTATAGTGGAATAGTTCACCTGGTGTTTGGCAAACTTTTTGGAGAAGAAACTTACAGGATGGTCCAGTCCATTTTCGTCTTCTTGGAACAGCACAGCTCCCGCTCCCACGTCACTGGCATCCACAGCCAGCTTGAAAGGCATTCGGTAGTCTGGTGCTGCCATCAACATGTAATCTATCTCCTTTTTCAGTGACGCACGTTTTACAGGGTTTATCCGATAGGCATGCTGTCTAATCGGTGTAGCGTTGGGTTCCAAGCGCACATCCTGGATTACGGTATTGGTAACCGTAGGAAAGTCCTGAGAAATGGAAACATTGTCTTGTATCAACGTAGTCAACTTTGCTCACTGGGGGCTCAAGTCTGCTAGAATCTGGCTGTTGGTTAATTTGATCTCTGCAGTCTTGACGTCATCACAGGAAATTGAGTGACTCTCAATTTGGACAGGTAACACTGGAACTATCGGCAGTCTGTCAAAATAACGTTTTAGCAAATTGATGTGACAATACCTACTTTTCCTAACCCTATCAGGAGTGTTTATCACATACCCTGTCTCATTAACCCGTTTGTGCACAACACAGGGACCGAAATACCGGTTCTGTAATGAACCCCGTTTAATGGGAAGGTACAGCAGCACTTTATCCCCTGGTTTAAATTCCCGACTCCTAGCCTTCCTATCAAACACTGATTTTATTTTGCTCTGAGCATAGCTCAGATGCTTCCTAGCTAGTTCGGTCGCCTGCCACAACCTATCTCTAACTCTCCCTACATAAATCAGCAGGTTTTCGGCATTATCCTTGTCTAACCAGCTATCTTTTACCAGTTTGAGAGGGCCTCGGACTGAATGCCCATAGACCAACTCAAATGGGGTGAATCCTAAGGATTCTTGCTTAGTATCCCGTGCTGCGAACAACACGAAAGGAATTGACTGGTCCCAGTTAGTACCATTGTCGAAACAATGCCAGCGGAGCATACTTTTTCTGCTCTGGTGGAAACGTTCTATTGCGCCCTGGCTCTCAGGGTGGAATGCAGCAGAACGAATCTGTCGTATATCTAACATAGACAGTACTTGCTGGATCAACCTGCTCATGAAGTTCGTACCCCAGTCGCTTTGAATTTCCCCTGGTAAACCCGTATACGTTGAAGTATTTAAGCAGCGCACTAGCTACAACAGATGCAGTAACCTTCCTTAAGGGAATCGCCTCTGGAAAACGCGTAGTTAAGCACATAATTGTTAATAAGAATTGGTTGCCTGAACGCATTTTTGGTAATGGCCCCACGATATCTATCAATACTTTTAAAAAGGCTTCCCCAACTATGGGAACCTTTTGCAGGGGATAGGGAGGAATTAGCTGATTTGGTTTCCCCACAACCTGACACACATGACATGACATACAATGCTTACTGACATCTGCAAACATTCCCTTCCAATAAAACTCTGAGGCAAGTTTACTATGAGTCTTATTCCGCCCTAAGTGGCCAGCAAACACATCCTCATGTGCTAACAATAACAATGACGGACGGTACTTAGAGGGCACCACAATTCTACATCTTGTCACACATTCCTCACTATCAGGCACAACCTTCTCCACACTCTTATTCATTAATACTCCCTTGTCCATATAATAACCTGACATCTGATCCTCCATCTCACCCTCAGTTAACAATGTAGTGCGAGCTGCCAACAAATTTGGAACAGGCCCCTGCTCTAGGATTAACTCTTGTCTAATACAAGGTAAGTCCCCTCTATCAAACACAACTGGTTCATTTACCCTCTGCGGGAGAGCAACAGGTTCCAACACATTTAGTTCCTCAGTTGACTTATCTACCATTTTACTGATAACCTCATCCACTCCAATTTCATGGCTCACACACGTATCAGACAAATCACAATTTTCTTCTGGGTCTCACACTCTTCTATTGGTAAAGGGCTGTCTTCAATTAACAATTTGTCACCTTGCGGCTGGCAACACTGACTAGTCAAATCGTTACCCAACAAAACTCCTATGTTTTCAAAAGGCAAGTCCTTCACAACACCCATAACGACTGGTCCCGTCACAAACTTCGAACACAAGAAAACGTTATGTAACCGGACAACCATATTTTCTCGAGTAACTGAGGTTAAGGCCAAACTACGTCCTTTATCTGAATTTTCAATACCAGCTAAACACTCTGACGTTATAAGCGTCTGGCTACACCCTATATCTCGATAGATTGATATTGCCTTAGGACTCAACTCTTGTTTTACGTCACAAACCATACCAGTGGACACATACGGGTTTACTTTCTCTGCCATGGGACTAACCATTAACTCTCCCGCTACGGAGCTGACCTCACTAAACCGACCACTTGCGCATTATCGCGTTTCCTTTTAAAACAGTCCCCGACAAGATGGTTATAATTTTTACAGTAACTGCAATGTGGACGAAAAGTTCGTGCATTGGCTGATAATGCAGGTTTATCCTTACTTTGCCCACCAGGTGCATTCCTTGCCTGACTAGCTGACCAACTAGATGACTCTCCCCGATAGTTACTTTCCCGGGGAAAACCTGGCTGAAATTTCTTCTTATCATCCTGTTGTATAGAGCTACCCTGTACTACCTGAGCTTTGTGTATTAACACGTAGTCATCTGCCACTATGCCTGCCTCCTCTATTTTTTTGATATCACGATCCTCTAAATGAATACGTAAGCTAACTGGTAATCCATTTTTAATGTCCTGTAAGATCAACAATTCCCGTAACTCGGTATATGACCCTACCTGATGAGAAACCACCCATTTATCAAACATCCCTGCTTTCTTAGCCACAAACTCACTATAAGACTATAAGCCCTCAACACTGCAGACTTAACTAGGTCGTACTGACTTGCTCACTCATCACTCATTGACTTATAAGCTACGCTAGCCTTCCCCTTAAACTTAGACACGGCTAACAATGTCCACTTAGACTGCGGCCAATTTCGCTGCTTAGCGGCCCGTTCAAAAAGAAGGAAGAACAAAGCTACCTCCTGGTCGTCAAATACAGGCACTGATCTATAAGCCTCCGACATGTTAAACCCATTTCCCTTCCTCCCGTCTAACTTCTTCAGTATTCAACTTTAACTCATGTACCACTTTTAATTTTGCTAACTGGAATTCTCTATCCCTATCTCTCTCCTCTTTCTCTATTTCTATCTCTCTCTTTCTCTCTTCTCTATCTCTCTACTCTATCTCTATCTTCTTTTTCTCTATCCCTCTCTTCCCTTTCTCTCTCTCTATCTTCTTTTTCTCTATCCCTCTCTCTATCTAATGCACGTTCTTCTCTTTCGTACTCAAGCTTTTTAAAAGCTAACTGTTGTTCCACACTTGACTCATTTATCTCTATCTCTGGAACAATCTCACTGTCTTCCATAACAGGCCTATCACCAAAAACTTCCTGGATAATAATTGTTTTTATATCACCTAATGTTTTAGCTGATGTTAAATCAATTTCTCGCTCACTCGCGATTTCAACTAATTCGGCCTTACGCGCTCGCTTAATCTCCACTACACTGTGCGTAGGCCTATCCAGCAAATTCTTATCCATGTTTAGGTATGACGCACTTATTATTATTTAATTTTTTAGTGAACAACGTTGCTACTTCTAGTTAATTTGTAAAAATAATTTATAAAGCCCCCATTTACAAACAATACTTTTTAAATATGCATGTCCCGTTTCAGATCCGGGACGAGCGCCCCAATTTTTACCCCTGTCACGGGGATCCTATAATACCCGTAACTCAATAAAAAACGATTATCCAAATATCTCTCCTAACTGTATATCTATTAGATCTCACTATATCGGGCAGTCTAATACCCGAGTGGCTCGGCTCTAGGTATAATCAGAGATAAGATCTTATATGAATATATATATATATATATATATATATATCTATAGCACGTTTAGTTGACTAGAAAACACAACAAAACACAATACACTTTGGAATCTGTATTACCACTACGCTGACAAATGTAGTTGCCGCAGTAGTTAATTAACAACAACAACAATATAATAACAACCCAGAGCTAATCACTTAATTAGTTAATCACTAGGTGTCTAGTTTACAGAATATTCTAATCACTTCACCGTGATACAACACCCACACGTGTTATAATTGAGAAACGCTGCCTGGGGAACTTAATTAATAAAGGAATTACAACTCTATTCCTAACTGGTTAATTTTTAATTAACCTTTAACTACTCATTCAGTAACCTTGTAATACAGAATTAATACTGGTACCTATCACAATAAAGACAATAACCTACAGTTTACCTAGGTCCTCTAGGATGACCGGCTAAGCTTTATCTTACCAAATACTCGTATAGAAATATTAGAACAGTGAAGCCTACAATTTACTTCGTCAGATTACCGGAGGCACTGTCTAAAGAATATTGGTATAATACAGTATTAAAATATTTAAAATCACATCAATCACATCAAGGTTATACAACAGAGCAGAAAAATATATTTACCAGTCCGATCGGACACGTTCCCCTGGAGCCTTCCAAATCTTTCTCCTCGATTTATCTAAAATCCTATCTATTTATTCAAAAATCTCAGAGATAGCGAATATCGCCTGGGGGCACAACGCGGTACCTCACCTATCATGTGATATTTCCACAACTCCCAGAGTCGGTATATTTTCTTAGATGGCCAGACTTACTGTCGCCAGTTCGCCAGAAATACCCCGGTCCTAAAACGCACTACCGGAGTTATTACGTAACTACTGGCCTCCACACCTGGTCTGGGTGTGTATTGAGACGCAGCTCCGCCATCGTCGCACGGGGGTATTACGTAACCAAGCTGCACACAGCCCTCTAAAACAATTAACATCGCCACAGGCGAAACGATAAGAGCATGTTCCGTCACAATGCTCCTTGAATTTAAATCATGAGTTTTACCGCCTCCATGAACTTCACAGTCAGCAGCAAGTCGTCTCTTTCGCCCCAAAGTTTTTCTCCGATTGTTCTTGGTTATGGCCAGATGTTTTCTCTGATACTGTCATATGTTAGACATCTTTGCAGTACATGCTCTGGAGTTTGGTGTTCAGTGTTGTTACCACTTTGAGTTTTACTCTGCCTTATGCTGGCTCTCCCATTTACAGAGTCTCCATCAGAAGTAGAGGGTGGACCCCTTCGAGGCCTGGGATTCGGCTCTGCTCCTACCTGGTGAAGATCCATAGAAACAGCTCCATCTTGATATAAATTGTGGAGCATTTTCATTAACTGTATGATACGTACCTGTTCGTTTATCACTTCTGGGTCCCACGCCAGACAGGCAAACAAGTTCCGTCTTCGGTGGTTGCTTTTTTGTCAGAGTTGCCTTCCCTTAGCCTTTCTTCAGCCAAAACGTATGGTGGAAGGCAGCGGAGGTTTTGAAGCTGAAGTGTTCCTTCTCCTAGATGGACTGCTTTCACTCAGCTGACGGTATCCATCTTCCCGGATTTTTCTGTTGTTTTTTTCCCCTTAGCCTATGTTTTAACCCACACCTGTCCACAAGCCAGTGGCCACCCTTTCTTTCATGGTGTGATGTGAGAGCTATTTGCCCTTAGATGGGGCTGGATTAGTGAGTGCCAGAGCGTGTCCATACGCCGATGGGTCATGCACACTCCACCTCTGGGGCTCCAGTTGCTCCGAGATCCCCCTCAGTTTAGCCTGGGTCCGTGAGGGCCCAGTTTCCGTGGTGTGCCAAGCTGTGAGAGCAGAGGGCACCGAGGAGGTCTTGACAGTGGAGAGGCTATGTACCGGAAGAGTGGGACATACGCACATCTCACTCATTTTCACCTTTGCAGTTTATCCAGCGGTTGCAGTTGAACGCGAGGAGAGTGTAAACCTACTGCACAACACTGCGCCACTAGGCGCTTCACACAGTCTTGTGACTAAAGGCCACCACAATGTGGAATATATGAGCTTTGCCATAGTTGGGGGGGGGGGGGGGGGGGTAGGATGCAGTTGCTTCCGAAAGAATACTAAAAATTCCCTAATTGTTTGATTGTGGCCTTTTAACGCAGTCTGCGGCAGGGTGTAACTCAGTAAGATGCGTCGAAGGATAAATTGTATTCGATGCACTTGATTTTACACGTTTAACCGAGTGCTCAGCGATTGACATCAAAGGCCGTGGTATGTACTATCGTGTCTATAGGAAAGTGCATAAAATATTCCTTGCTGCTTTATCGTTAAAGAAGTATTCCTTACTTTTCCTGATCATTTGTCAAACGAGCGATAGCGTGTAGGATACCTTTTACACAATGATAAATGGTATATAGGTAGTACTAAACCAAATAACTTCCGGCTGGGTCAAAGTTTTGATAGAGAAGTGAACACCACAGGTCCTGTGATTGGTTATAAATGTGAGTGTGTTGGTTGTAAAAAATAATAGTTTCATCTGGGTAAAACAAATTTGCAATTTTATTTCATCTAGTACCAATGTGTCAAGTAGCCTTGTGCTTGAAACATGTATGGGGTACCTGTAAAAAAAAGTACTAGAATTTTGTGCGAAACTAGGGTAGTCATAGACGCTACCCGTTATCTCAGAAACGAGCAGCTTGACCCCCATTTTTTTCTGATTCACTTTAAGTGTGAGGGGTGGTAGTATTTATATCCGTGGCGTTTATGTCGGTTGATACGTTGCAGGTAGGAGTTTTAGCCACATATGTTACTATTGTCGTCTATGGGATTTGATTTGGTAGTATACACCCTATAATGGACATACGTATAATATTATATTTCTTACATATCATAAAAAAGAACATGATTTATTTCCCAACTAACAGTATCAACTGGTATTTGTAGTGTTAATTCCCATGGCTGTTCTGGATTAACGGAATAGGTCATCACCATAAAGAAGTCAAACCTATCTGAGTGGTGGGATGTAGCTCAGTGATACTCTCGGATAGAGGTCTCACTCGAGATAGCATTGGTCGAAGGATCGAACGCCATAGACTGACTTTTTCCCGTCCTAACCAATGCTCCACTAATGGTACATCATAGCCCGTAATATGTACTGCACAGGCTGTGACGAAATGTGTATAAAATATCCCTGGCTGCTTAGAATATAGATGTAGCCTATGTGACGGCATCGTGTTTCTGTCTGATTGTCTCTCTGTTTGTTATATCAAAATTATCAAATGATTGACATCCAATAGCCGATGATTTATAAATCAATGTGCTCTAGTGGTGTGGTTAAACACAATAAACGTCAAGTCTTCCTATAATAAACGTCAAGTCTTCCTATAGCTCTGTCTTTTCCTCTCTCTCTCTCTCTCTCTCTCTCTCTCTCTCTCTCTCTCTCTCTCTCTCTCTCTCTCTCTCTCTCTCTCTCTCTCTCTCTCTCTCTCTCTATCACTCACTTTCTCTTTCTTTCTCTCTCTCCCCTAGATGTCGTATGGACCACATGCCAGCCATCAAATAGCCATGTGTACCTCGGTAGCGTCGTGGTAGGCCACCGGTATACAGGCTGGTAGGTACTGGGTTCGGATCCCAGTCGAGGCATGATATTTTTAATCCAGATACCGACTCCAAACCCTGAGTGAGTGCTGCGCAAGGCTCAATGGGTAGGTGTAAACCACTTGCACCGACCAGTGATCCATAACTGGTTCAACAAAGGCCATGGTTTGTGCTATCCTGCCTGTGGGAAGCGCAAATGAAAGATCCCTTGCTGCTAATCGGAAGAGTAGCCCATGTAGTGGCGACAGCGGGTTTCCTCTCAAAATCTGTGTGGTCCTTAACCATATGTCTGACGCCATATAACCGTAAATAAAATGTGGTGAGTGCGTCGTTAAATAAAACATTTCTTTCTTTCAAATAGCCATGTAGTTTTCAAAACATGTTCTGAGGTGTAGTTAAACAAATATTGCTTTTGCTTTCAAACGCATCTGGATATCGCCCTGAAACTTAAAATAAAAACGCTTTTTTAAAAGTCGTTTGAGAAAACCCACGCATACACACACACACACACACACACACACACACACACACTATATGTGCAAACAATTGTAATTAGACATAATTAATCGGTGGATATCGGTTTCTTCCCAATCACAGCCCACGATTAATACAACAAATGTCTTGATATTCGATGTCCTGTCTGTGAGAGGTGCGTATAAAAGATCCATTGCCGTTATTCGATAGGCTCTGGGGGCAACTGCGGGTTTCCTATCTCATTGTTCATGGTGGAAATAACCATGTTATTAATATTATTAAAAAACCCCCACCACATAGTCTTATCATAAAGTATGTCGGGGCGTCATTAAACAAACATCCCTTTGATTATCTTTGAAGACATTTAATAGCATCAAGTCCTTCAATTTGAACAGTTGTTGCAGAGAGTCTCCTCAATCGACCATCACTTTCCTTTGAAAATACTGACACAGGAGACAAATATCATAGACACCGGATCCGAGAGAATGGTCTCTCGCAGGACTTGTAATTCACAGAGTAAAACTATTATCATCTTACGTTAATGCGTCTCTCTGCTGGATGCGAGTTCATTCTATGGTTTGCAGTCCAAGAGGTCGCGCGATCGATTCCAAACGACAGACACGATGGGGTCATTTTCAATCGATGTTCCTAGAGTGGATTATAAGAGGCAGTGATATCTGCTGAAATGGGTAAAAAAAAAAAACACTTCGCATAGAACATAAAACAGGACTTTGTGTAGATTTCATAGCCCTTCACCCCCACCCTCACATTTAATTATTTTATACTATAATTGGCATCTATTACCCGTTGTAATTTTCATATTATATTTCCATTCATTAACCTTTGTTTGACACACATTAAAAATACATTTGTTTGGAGCTGGAGTTGTCGTTAAACATTCAATCATTCATTCTATTAAGCGCTGAATAAATAATGTACATATACTGGTATGCCATTAAATACACGTTTTCATTTCATGCCACGTACATTGTAACACTTGCAGCCACCCCTTAAAAATACAATGTAAATGTAATACCAGAATACTGAGTAAAATCTAATCTATTTTGTCGTTGGTGGTTAAATTATAAATTAAACCGACGTTGATAAATACGCGTCTGACACATCTGACTTATTATTTAAACAAAATGCGTCTTATTACTAAGAACTTCTTGAACTCGATTTAGTACAGTGTAAATATCTCTCTCTCTCTCTCTCTCTCTCTCTCTCTCTCTCTCTCTCTCTCTCTCTCTCTCTCTCTCTCTCTCTCCTCTCTCTCTCTCTCTCTCTCTCTCTCTCTCTCTCTCTCTCTCTCTCTCTCTCTCTCTCTCTCTTTGTGTGTGTATGTGTGTGTGTGTGTGTGTGTGTGTGTGTGTGTGTGTATCCCCTACCCAACACTTTCACTATAAGCGTTTTCATGTAAGAATTTCAGCTTACACGGCCAGAAGACGACTAATTAAAGGGAAACAACTGCTATATTCTTGTAAGTAAAATACTGTATTCCGAGCCGGACAAACGTCATATTGATCTACTAACACGCGACTCGCAAAATCTTGTTCTATTTTTTTTTTAAACTTAGTTTATTATTTACACGAATTTATATCAGTGGTGGTATTATAAAACTATATAGTAGGGGTACTATAGTTATGATATTTATGCCATTAAGTAAAGCATACGTCCAAAGTTTATGGAGTATATTAAAAATATTTGTATGTATTTATGATTGTATCTGTCTATATATTATATCTATCTGCCTGTATGTTTGTGTCACCAGCCTCAGTGGTGTAGTGGTTAACCATCAGACATAAGGCTGGTAGGTACTGGGTTCGCAGCCCGGTACCGGCCTCCCACCCAAAGCGAGTTTAACGAATCAGTGGGTAGTTGTAAGACCACTACACCGACGTCTCTCTCACTAACCTACTGTCCTGGACATACAGCAAAGGTCTATGCCCAGGACAGCGTACTTGAACTTTAATTGGATACAAGCACGAAAATAAGTATAAATGAATATATGAACGAATGTTTGTGTCTGTCGATCTATCGTCTATCTATCTGTCTGTGTCTATCAGTATATGAGTATACATTTTGTTATAAAATACTCAGAAGTAGTCATTTTCAACGCACACCTGTGTGTGTGTGGGGGGGGGGGGGGGATATGTGTGTGTCTGTCTGTCTGTCTTTCTCTGTCTAGTTTTTACGTGATACGGACTTTTATTCTAAATTTTAATTTTATATATCTGTGATATTTGTATTTGTTGCACAGTTCTCAGGGCCGTACCCTCCGGGGGGGGGGGGGCAGGGGGTGGGGCAGCTGCCCCCCCCCGAGAATCTTGTCCTTTTTTTTTTATATATATCTCCAGTAATAGCATAGAAATGTTTAATCTTTATAGTATGTTTATAAAATTTAGTGCCCCCCCATGGATTTTGGTCAGGGTACGGCCCTGGTTCTTTACACTGTGTTTTAATTGAACTGTTGATTTTTTATATTGATGTTGATCATTACATTTTTTTGTTGCATTTACCATAGTTTGACACCCAATAGCCGATGTATTTTTCGTGCTGGGGTGTCGTTAAACATTCATTCATTATTCATTCATTCATTCTCTGTCTGGAGCCGGGACGTATCGCAGTGGTAAAGCGCTCACTCGATGCGCGGTCGATCTGGGATCGATCCCCGTCTGTGGGCCCATTGTGCTATTTCCTGTTCCAGCCAGTGCACCACGACTGGTATATCAAAGGCCGTGGTATGTACTTCCCTGTCTGTGAGATGGTGCATGGTTTCCTCTCTCTATATCTGTGTGGTCCTTAACCATTTGTCTCCATTTTCCATGTAAAAAACAATGTGTTGAGTGCGTCGTTAAATAAAACATTTCCTTCTTTCTTTCTTTCTTTCTTTCTTTCTTTCTCTGTCTCTCCATCTTTCTCGTTGATAACTTGTTTCTTATGAAATATCCTCGGATTAACAACACTTCTACTCATAAAAACAGAATGCGCGTTTTGGAACAGAAAGAACGGGAAATGAGACAGCCTGTATTAGAAGAAACGTGACCCGACATCAAACAGGCCAATTTGAACCCGTCTTGACGCTAACATGGTTATTGCTTTGATATCTGCAAATATCTAAATAATTCATCTTTGATTTCTTTTCTAATGTACGCAGTTATCACCGAGATGTCCCGTTCTATTCCGCTGCGTGTTTTAACGGATATGGTGACAAGTATTAATATTGTATTGATTTCATTCAAGTCCAACAAAAAAGTCAATCAGTCCGAAGAAACCAGTGTTCATATCTTTGAAGGTTATCATTATTGTAGTATTTATTAATGAAATAGTTCTGTGTGTGTGTGTGTGTGTGTGTGTGTGTGTGTGTGTGTGCGTGCCTGTTTGTGTACTTGTGTGTGTGTGTGTGTGTGTGTATGTCTCTGTGTGTGTGTGTGTATGTCTGTGTGTGTGTACATGTGTGTGTATGTGCGTGTATGTGTATGTGTGTGTGTGTGGTGTGTGTTTATATATATATATATATATATATATATATATATTGGGGTAGTTAGTTCAAGGTATCGTTATGTCACAAGAAAAAGTAATATTTTGATTATTATGCAGATATCTCTCTCTCTCTCTCTCTTTCTCTCATCAGAGAGAGAGAGAGAGAGAGAGAGAGAGAGAGAGAGAGAGAGAGAGAGAGAGAGAGAGAGAGAGAGGAGAGAGAGAGAGAGAGAGAGAGAGAGAGAGAGAGAGAGAGAGAGAGAGAGAGAGATATAGATTTATCATTTAACCATTTATAATAGACCAAGGTTTTCGTCTACCTCAGCGACAGTCTATAATTGTTTATGAAATATACCAGAAAAAAGAAGTGGATTTAGCATATTTTTAAGGGGACTCCTGATTTAGCTGTTTGTGCAATTCGTTAAGCTTTAAATAGCGTATAGCATTTCTTTCTAATGCAATATAATAGTATATAGCTACTAAGCAATGTGAATAAAAAGCCCGAACATTTACAGTCACAACAGGTTTGTGACCTTAGCATCCTCCAAAGGAGGGGACACGGGACCCCTGTAATCGCTCACTCGGCATCCGCACCTGAAACCAGTCAACACATATTACTCTACGACTATTTTGGTGTCTAATATAGTGATTTCAACAGTTGATTTAATAGTTAAATAGGAAAAGCTACATAGCTTACTCCTGCCGAAAAGCAGCAAGCGATCTTTAAAATGCATTTTTCCATATAACAGACAGAACAACACATAGCACGACATTTAATATACTATTTACGGCAACGTTTGATCCATCATACCTCAGGCGAGCGTTCTACCACAGAATTGCATCCCATCCTAAGTCCAAAAATAGATTAAACGGAATATTAAGTAATAGCCTATTTTGCTTTACAATATGATAAACAGGTTAAAGTTATATCGATACTTTTCGCCCTGTTAGAGCTAGAATGTGCTATATCCATGTTTTGTGTTTCTGAGGGTGATATGTCAATTTAATGCTTTCTTAACGACACAATTTATTTGTTAACCACATAAACAAAATTCATTCGAAACAAACGTTGTACAGACTATTTGCAAATTAGTTTACAAGAGTTAATGAAATACAATTTCACACGTTATCTTAGTGTACTTATCCCAATTTTAATAGAAATGGAAAGAGTACCATTGTGTGTTTGCTTAAAATTTAATACGTAAATTTATGTTTTTGTTTTTAACATATCCCATAGACATGTGTGTTGTGTGCGGGTTGTTTTTTAATGGATACAGCAATGAGTTACGGTATTACAGTATTAAAGTTAAAGTCAAAAGATGTTTCTAAATGCAAAACAAATATACATACAGATAAAAACCTCAGATGTCCATCATTAAAGGCATACTGTCACGGATTTAAGGACCTTATTTCTCTAAAAATGGATAATAAATAAAAATTACATTAATTGTTGGAAACAAAATCTAGCTATTGCATCACTTTAACTGAACCATGATGAAGTGAAATCCATGTCAACCCTCTCGGCAATTTTAGTTTTTGAATTATGGACCATTTCCATAATTTAGTTATTTTTTTACAAAATATCATTAATAAATGGAGTATGGTGGTTATGAAGATGATTGAATAAAATACATTTAGGGACAAATCAAATTATTTTTTGTTCAGGTAATACTTTGTTAGACCATTAAATAGGTCAGTGGTCTGTGACAATATGCCTTTAAACTATTCTACTAATATAACTCAGATGTCCTCAAGTGATTCAAAAGTCTTGAAAAGACATAAACTATCAGTGAACGATAATAAAATCACTATAATCTTTCCTCTTGGAACTGGTCTGTCTTATTTTTCAATGAGTTCAATTAGACAGCGTGGGTATTCACTGGGTGCCTTATTAGTATGATTTATTTATTCGGTATAAACGGTAAAACACGCGATATGCGCTGGCTATGATACGACTCCACACCATCATCAGTTTCGTCAAGTCTTGGGTATCGTGACTTTGAGCCGGGGCGTTCTGGGTGTTTACCGGGTGCCCCATTAGTGTGATTTATGTTTTGTGTAAACGAGATACGTGATTTACAACGCAGTATATCATCATTAGCGGATCGGGGAATCTGGAAAGGGGAGTGCGCCTTCCAAGATCCCTCTTGTTAGATGAATCACTGTTTTAACCCTGTACATACTCGTTATAATCCACAAACATAGGGAGCGTCCCCTCCATGGATCCGCCAGTGACCATCATAAAAATGTCCAAAACTGCAGCGTCTTTTCTTCGATGATTCACAGTTATTGCATTGTACATTGCATTATATTCCAAAAAACCCCCATAAGTCATGTCTCACCTACCACCCACTGAATCCGCCAGTGACCATCATGATCATTATAAAAGAAATCCACAACTGCAGTTGGATGGTCACTGCACATGCATTGATGCGTCTAACGAGCGGGCTGATATCTGGTTCTAAATCTCTGTATTTCGTGGGTAATCTACACGTCAGTTAACGGATCATGTCTTGCCTGGTTAACTGGGTGTCGTGTGGGATCCGGTTCCACTTGTCAGTTTCTCTTTAACTGATGGTCAGACAGTGGACTCGTGTTGCAGACAAACGTCGCTTAATTACACTATCAGGTGTCGCGAGTTTCAAATTAGCCGAACACAAACCGCGACCGGGACTTGATGGACTGGAAAATAGGACCAGGATTAGCGGCTTAAGGTGGTAATACTAATCCTCACGTGACAGGCTTCGTCTGAATGGATGTCAACAGCCCCAAGTTCAGCCAGCAAACATTTCGCTAACGTTCGCGAACTATTTGATTGGTACCCGACGTGTCCATTTTGTTTACCGTGAAGCTCTTAAACCAGCCTAGCGAACGTTTTTCTGCTCGGTCTGACTGAACGCATCTCAGATGTAATATATTCACGGTTTGGTAAAACTTTAAAAAAAATTACGCTGAAAAACTTTCAAATTAAATGTACATAAATTAATTTAAATATTGAACGCCCCTGCGCGTGCTATAACATCACCGTGGTGCAGGGGTGTAACATTCTGTTTGAGAATGGCCAATACAGCACAAATCCCCTTGTTTTCTTCGGGATACAATTAAAGTTTTGAGTAAAAGTCAGTATCAATCTGTGATATTTGTATTTTTGCACAGTTTTTTACACTGTATTTTTATTTAAATCTTGAATTTTTATATTGATGTTGATCATCACTTTATTTGTTTGCATTACCATAGTTTGACACCCAATAGCCGATGTATTTTTCGTGCTGGGGTGTCGTTAAACATTCATTCATTCATTCATTCATTCATTCTTCATTCATTCATTCATTCTTCATTCATTCATTCATTCATTCATTCATTCATTCAAATATTCAACGTTTTATAAAACTAAAATCTCTGGTGTGCGTTGGGTAATAGATTTTATTATTCGCAATACATTCGGTTCGCACTATTGTACATAATATTGTATTTCATTGTTATAATGCTGATAAGTCGCAAAACTTGACGCAATAAAGAACTTGAACTTGAACTTGGTCTTTTATTTGTTACGACCTGTGCTGCACGATTGACACATCAAAGGACTCAAAAGGTATTGTTTTATCTATGAAAAAGTCCACATTAAAGATCCCTATCTGGGGTTTTGTTTGTCTGCGAACAAGTATTGATATCAAATATTATTTAAAATGTTTCCGTTAGAAATGAATATTAAAAACAAAACATGGCATTATCCAATGTTGCATAGTTTTATAATTTATATATCCGCTTTGTCTAACCATGGTTCAGAAATAAATACATTGTTGTTTATACATTATACAGTTGTGTTTTTGTTGTTTGTTGTCTTTAAGCGTTTCGATAATTATACGTAAAATATATGTTGAGTGTTTTAATTATGCAAAAACATTTAAAATCAATTATAAACTTTTTGTATATAAAATTAAAAGTTTCACTTTCGTACTACCTTCAAGGTGTTCCAAAACTAGCTCTAGCTATGGGTGTCATCATAGATGGTTCAGACTTAGTTGTACGCTATTCATACCAATTTGCTTGAGTCTGAAACTGACATTCCAGCTTAAATACCGTTTATTGCAATTCAGACATTTTCTAATACGTCTCCTTGAGATAAATTATGAAATTTTGTTAAATTTGGTGCATTTGATTTTTTTAAAAAGAAAGTATCTTAAACATATATGACATTATATCAGTTGCAGGATCTAGATAAACTTGACTATGGGGACTATACACACACAAAAAATGTCGAGATGGAAAGATGGATTATTTAACTACAGATATTAATAATTTACGTTTGTCATATGGGGAGCAATAACTATGTCATGAACTGTGTTTTAAGAGTAACAACACATCAAAGCACTGTGGAATATCTGAAACGAATTATAGTTTGACTAATTTCACATTCCTAATAACTCCATCCCGTTTGATATCAGAACCATAAAAAGGCCAGTCTGTAGCCAACAATACACTTTATCTTTCTACATTTCGCTCCTGTAATTTTAAACATTCATTTGCTCACACAATAACAAGCTCAAGTCCCAATGCGCCGACTGGCCGGCCGTTAATTAGCGAGGTTAAAGTTTGGGTTGTTGTTACAAAATAGCCTCTAGACAATAAACCCTTCATCATTCTCATGAACGTCATTACCGTCACCACAGGAGCTTTGTTTCGAGACAGACTCAAATCTCATGTAATACGGAAACGCATGGCGCTCCTGCTCATCCTAACCCGTCTATTCTCGTCCACCAGGTGGTCTGGAATATCCGGGATTAGTTCTCTCTGGGTGGAGTTAATTATATACCAAAACGTTTGCATGGAGACAAGATAAAGCATCAGGATGCCGACTTGTCTGCTATAGCTATACAATTGACGGGCATTGTGGGACAGATTCGGGGATGCGCAATGTGTCGTCCAGGGAGTCTCTGCTGTTGATTAATTCGCCCTGAAGGATGCGCACCAAGCTGAGATGGTCGAGCAGACATGCAGCTGACGAGAACACAGAAGCCAGACAGTCGTGGCTATCTGTCGCAGTCGCAGTGGGCATCTTAGGGAGAGGACACCGGCGTTTAGTCATGTTAATCAAATAAACAATTAATATTTATAGCTTATTTTATGAGTATATTTGGATTTATGAACTGGAGATAATGGTTTACCCATAAAATGGAATCCCCCTGAATATTAAACATAGAAGAAGGTTGCTAAACTGAAGCATAGTCCTGTATTCCACAACATTGCAGTTTCAGTGGTGTCATGTTATCTCATAAGCGGCTCACTAACACTCGTTTTGAAGATATGTAGAGTATTACAAGAAACATATGTCCATTATATCTAGATATTTAACTTTAAAAAACCCCAGTTTTCTTTAAATCTACATTATTTAGTTATTTACTACGACTAATCAAAGACGTCTAGACAAAGAAATCGGCTCAGAAGTAGTCAGAAGCGTCATGTTTTTCTATAATTATTTTTAAAAATGACAAAGATAATCAGTTAAGTCTTAGTCATTGTTTAGCTGTTTTTTTTTATAACTTGGGCTTTGACTTACTATATAAAAGATTATTTATCTTAGACCTCCCAGATATATTTTCAGTGAATACATGATTTAACTGTAGCTTACAAGATTATCACTGCTCAAAGTGCGTTTAATAACTAGATATACGTAAGGAAATTGGTAGATATATGTTGTAGTTCTGTCATTTATATTGCATTGACATCTTGCTTTTACAAATTTAAACATAATAGCTCTGCTGATATGGCTTTCAAGTCCTAGACTTCTGCACATCAAATAACTCATAGCTCGGAGGAATGTTTTGGAGTGATAAATACTATTAAACAGACATATAAATTAAACACACAGAAAGCTGAAACGTGTCACCATTGTTTTGTTTAATTTATCGCTCAAGACGAAAAAAAAAAGTACTGGATCCCCCAATACATCAAGTAAACGAGTTCACAATTACAGCCTGTCCGAGACTTCGGCCACATTGTCTGGGTCTGGACGACCCCTAAATCACAGATTCGACCCCTAAAACACAGACGCGCCACTCGCTCCCTAATGTCTTTTCTTCGGGTATGCTTCAACCCGTTAATTAGCCTGGGACAGTTGTATCAAGTTCAGAGGTCAACCACGGACTTGGCCACATGTCCATCGCAGAAAGCCCAAATACCTCGACCAATGTGTGTTTTCTATTTTCATAATCACTTGACTTTTCTTCTGAGAGGCACGCAGCTTGGTAATATACCCAACTGACCAAGACTCCATTAATAAGAATAGAGACAAGGTCAAACCCTGGGGTACACCTCATCTCTCGAGTTTCTAAAGAGATGTTTTCCAAAGTGCGAAGGATAGCGCCTTTATTGGACATTCAATATCTCAATCGGTCCTCCAACAATACAGCGAGCGCAATTCGGTTTAGAAATGTGTTTGCACTCAGGGATTCTGTATCCCATCAACGATGCTGTCGATGTTTTCAAGCCGTGAACCGCTATAACACGCAGAACATTTTTCAAAATACGCATTAGCGAAAAGGGTAACAGAATAATGGTCAGAGGAGATGAGTAAATATTAATCAAAGAACAAGATATGACAGTCGTGTTGAGATATGACCTGCTATTCATTTTAACCGAGTGTGAGAACATTTGTCATTTCAATATTACTAATGCATTTTATCACTGGTGAAATAAAAATAATATAAACAGAAACGTTTAAAAAAAAATCATTTGGAGTTTAGGAACTAGGAATTTTTAGGGTTTCTTTCAATGCTTTTTATTATTTATTTTTTTTATTACAAGAGTTCCGTTACAAACTCAATTAAAGGCTGAGATGAATTGTACTTTTCAGAATTTTACGGGGAATCATCCCCCTAAACCCCTAGAAACGTTGCTTTGCGCCCTATCCCCAATGTCTACTTGCTTCTGCCGTGCCTGTAATGGCTTTTACTTTCCGGTCTACTCAAAACATCCACACGTGTACAGAATCCGTAACATGCATACAACACAATTTTATGTAAAACAAATGACATAAACTTGTCATTTTTCATTATCTGTTGTGTAATTGCAACACAAAGCCTGCGATAACCTGTTTGAAAAACGATTTTGTGTTGTTTCGAATTGTCTTTTTATCGACAAAGGCAAAAGCAACAGTACCGTGACTAAAGTTTTCGCTAGGGACCAATAATGATAATACTGTTGACTATGACAAATGACAAGAGAAACCCACGAGTATTACCGTCAATAGTAGGCTAAACAAAGTCCATTTAGCCTTCTGTGACATGATCTGCTAAATTAACATATTCTAATGATGAGATGGTCCCTTGTCAGTTACTACTTGTAGAACTATTAGCTAGTGTACCCGGAAATCATCGATTTCCTTTAATATGTTAATCCATCCTTATGACGTCACACTTTTTACTTTTTTCGATGTGTAGCATTTTGTTTTAAAAATCTACTGACGTGAACAATACAGTATGGACGTTTTATGCGGTCATGTCAGGGTCTCAAAGCGACGACTAACTCAACTTGTATATGGTAAGCAAATACAATGCTTTAGCCTACGAGGGCAAACATGTAATTCAAGCGTTATAATTCGTTTGCGGCAAAAGAGAACCGACGAACTGGCATGTAATTATATACTGTATAGTGCTAAAAGTCATGAACACATGTTATGACGTTTTCAACACATACCGACTCTCATAACATTTTTGCATGTGAAATGTATAGGAAAAAAAAAAAAATCTTTGTAAATTATCATCATATTTTACAAGTTAAAGCTCATTTTTAACACAGTCACCCCTGTCTAAAACAGCCAATGTTTTCAGTTTCACCCGAAGTTGTCGATACTGTTGCAGTGTCTGCGCTTAACTTTTTTTTTTGAGTTGGCATCCGGGCAAGTGGTGACAGCACTTTCACTTGCCCGGTGCTATTTTCACTTGCCCGAATAATACTTTTATTAATTATTGATTTAAAAAAATAAAAATAAAAAATCGGTCGCCAGGCGGGCAACCTTACTATGGGTTTTCAGTCGCCCGTCGTCGTTTTTAGTCGCCAGGGGCGATGGGGCGACCGTTAAGTTCGAACCCTGTTGTTGTACACAGTGACTAAAGTTAGAACACCTTGTGCCTTATCTTGGCTGTTCCATCAGTTACCTCCATCCCTGTATCAAAATAGGAGATTTAACATACTACAATGCTATTTGATAAAAATTTGTAAATAAACCTGGTTTTTTGGAATGCGTTTAAAATGTAATATTATGTTTTGATATGAATTTTAAACTTTATCCATTACAGAGTTACATGCCAGTTCAACGTTTCCTTTTTGACTTGAATCTTTATTTCCGTACACTCAGGCCGTCAAACGACAGCATATGAGGAACTGTTGTACAATTGGTGTACCGGCCACGGTGGCGTCGTGACAGGCCATCGGTCTACAGGCTGGTAAGTACTGGGTTCGGATCCCAGTCGAGGCATGGAATTTTAAATCCAGATACCGACTCCAAAGCCTGAGTGAGTGCTCCGCAAGGCTCAATGGGTAGGTGTAAACCACTTGCACCGACCAGTGATCCATAACTGGTTCAACAAAGGCCATGGTTTGTGCTATCCTGCCTGTGGGAAGCGCAAATAAAAGATCCCTTGCTGCTAATCGGAAGAGTAGCCCATGTAATGGCGACAGCGGGTTTCCTCTCAAAATCTGTGTGGTCCTTAACCATATTTCTGACGCCATATAACCGTAAATAAAATGCGTTGAGTGCGTCGTTAAATAAAACATTTCTTTCTTTCTTTTTACAATTGGTGTTTACAGTGACAAGATATATATATATTCTTTATTCCTCTTAAAGAGAGTTGTAACAACAAAACAACAGATAAACAGATATACATACAAAGAAATAATTACAGCACAGAGACAAACAAGTATACATATTAATGATAACTACAGAGAAGAATTAAAAGAAAACGATTTTCAAAATAAACATAATATTAAATGTATTTTACAATTGTACATGCACACAAGGTGTGCCGTTTTGCTGTGCACTTTATCTCAGTTATTAATTAACGTGTTAAAATATGTTTTACTTAATAAATATATGAATTCTACGACAATCTCAACATAGGATTTCGTGGTATCTTTATCAAGGTTTAAGGGCGGATTGCAAGATAGTAATTGAGTAATGAACGCCTCGTCTGAAAGATAATGCAATTCTGTGCTTAGCTCAATTGGACCAATATCTAAGATTGAACACCAAAAGTCATCTCTGGTTTTAGATAAATACTGACAGCTAATTATAACATGTATAAGAAGATCGGAGTAATGTAAATTACAAAGGGAACAAAAACCTTGAGATGATCGAGGCCTCCATGTAGCGCATATACTTATAACATGATGTGCCTGTTCTTTTAGCAAAGGGTTTGAACGAGAAATATCCCATGCTTTATGTATTTGTAGGTTTGGGTGGATTTGTAGAAAATGATTAGTATCCGGAGTTACAGATATTTGTCTTTTCCATTCTGTTTCCTCAAACTCGAAGACACAATTCTTCACTATTCTTTTCCATGTTTGTTTGGGAGGAAATATGGACGTTTTATAGTAGTCATCTAAGTATGCAATTAATTTATATTTGCAAAGGATCCTATGTATGTCTGCTGCAAATCCAACTGGAGAAGAAATGCATATATTTTTTAAACATAATAATCTGCTTGTTATAACCTTATAGGGTAACGTCCATGTAGGTAAGCGAAGGAGATGTCCTAGGAAATATAGTTTATTAGTGTCTATTTTTGCTTCAACTGAAATAGTACCAATTAACCCTAAATATATGTTTGTTCGTGTCCTTTTTGGTAAACCCTGAATACTTTTTATTGCAAATCTGAAGGCCCTTTCTAGTGCTAATAACTCGCTTTTGGTAATAGAGTTCCATAGTTCACACCCATAGAGAGCTTTGGATAAGCAAAGAGCATTAACTAATTTTACACTTGTAGCTGGATTTAGGCCGCGTGGGTGACACCCTGATTGCAAAAGTACCATACTTGTAGACTTGATAGTCTTACATGCTTGTAAGGTTCGATCCCAGTTATTTAGATTTTTATTCAAAGTGATGCCAACATGTTTTATAGAATTTGTGATAGATATTTGTTTATTATATAGAAAAAAGGGTGGATCCCCCTCTCTACAGAAATTAATCATTTGACTTTTAAGCGACGAGAATATGAATCGCCATTTTAAGCTATATTGTTCACAGATCAATAGCATATCTTGCATATTGCTTGATGTAGGAGAAATAATAGCTATATCGTCCGCTTGTGTGGGGCAAGATACGTGAACATCAAGTATCATAGTTCCTTTTTTTGATCCGCTTAACTTGCTTAGCAATTCGTTTATGTATAAAACATATAGTTTAGGAGAAAGAATACTACCTTGACATAATCCCCTTTGTTGCCTGAAGTACTGTGAGTATATATTGTTTACAAAAACACAAGATTTGGCATTGCTATATATCCCGTTCAAAATAAGCCAGACTTTAGGAGGGATTCCTATTTCTGATAGTTTATATAGCAAACCTGCATGCCAGACAGTATCGAAGGCTTTTGAACTATCCAGAAATGCGACACAAGTGCCGTCACTGCGTTCTTTATAGTGATTTAATGTTTCTTGTAACACAAAAGAAGCATCGATGCTCGACAGGCCTTTTTGAAATCCACATTGATGATTATTCGGGTAATCAGCCGATGAGACTAGCTGTGGCATTAATGATTCTAAAACTTTCTCAAAAATCTTAAAAACTACAGATAAAAGCGTAATCCCTCTGTATGAATCTGGACTTAATTTGGACATATTATGTCCTTTGTAAATGCATACCAAGATACCGCGATGCCATTCATCAGGAATACATCCATTGTTAACCATTAGTGAAAATAACCTTGATAGGCAGAAGAAGAGATATTCGCCTCCATATTTAATATGTTCATAAAATATTCCATCTAGGCCACATGACTTGTTATTTGGAAGCTTGGAGCATATATTGCTAACTAAATTTGGTGAAATATCAAAGTTTTCATCCGATCTTAGTGCATCAGCTTTAAATGCCGACACCTTGGCTTCTAAGCTTGATTTAAATTTATCATCAAAATTCGCATCTGTTGGGTCGCTAAACACTTTGCAAAAATGACCAGCCATAGAGTTAATAATATCTACTGGATGAGTAATAACTTTCGTATCGACCATGAGGGACATTATTGAGCTACTTCTTTTTTTATTACGAAGTGTGGTCCATAAAGTCTTGTGGTCAACATCACAGGCTTCGTCTAGGGAATTATAAAAATCCCTTTCATATTTCAAGTATGCGTTTTGGAGAGTCATACGAAATGCATCTTTTGCTTTTTTATACAACCTAAACGTGTCGAATTGCATACCACGTGGTCTACCTTCAGCTAACCACAGACGTCTGCGATACGACATTTCTACATGACATTCTTTAACTGCATCAGACCAATATGGCTTCAAATGTTTGTTATATTTTGAACAAGAAATAGTTTCCTTGGCTGCTTGAGTTAATACATTTATTATCTTATTGTAAAATTTAAGAATATCGGATGCTGATGCACTCTTGCTTGGGATATGTATTGGCCATAACATGTGAGAAACGGCGAAAGTGTAGTCTTTTAACAGATTATTACGTATTGCCTTTTCCCAAGAACGTTTTTCTGGTGGGATGCTTTGTTCCTCTTTAGAATCATTGACTAACATTGAACACATTACTGGTTTATGATCAGAAAGCAAGAGCTCACAGTCGTCTTTGACTAATGCATTTTGAACATAGGGGATTAAATAATCAGGTACTAGAATGTGATCTATAGCTGAGGAAGGACCTCCAGTATGAGATTCGTAAGTATGAGACGGACCTTTACAAAAAAGTTGAACATTGATTGAAACCAAGTTATGTCTACTAACAAATGCATGGAAGATATCACTTCTTCTGTTTTTAACAAATCGGGTTTTTGGACCCGCTATTTTTACATTAAGATCACCAATAATAATAACAGTTCCTTTTGAACTATAGGCAATGTACAATTCCTCCAACAAATCCAAACATTCAAGATATAAATCATTCGATAAATTAGATGCAGGAAGATAAGCACAAAATACATAGATGGCTGTGGAATCGCTGAGCACAACTTCAATTCCTATAATACGATCACTGTCAATTTCTATTATAGTAGTACATCGACTCAAATGTTTCTTAACAAGTAGAGCTACACCGCCTTTGTTAATAATTCGGTATAATGTGGGGTCTTTTTCTGTAGCACATTTCGTAAATGCAGTGTAATTAGGGTCAATAGTATTTAAGAAGTTACTGTTATATTTTCTTAAATGATGCTCACTAATTCCACAAACATCTATATCATGTTCGTTTAAACATGTAAGTAAATAGGGTGTTCCAGACATAACACCCCGACAGTTCCAACACATAATGTTAATCATCAACCGAGCCATTTTCATTGTTATTGTTAAACTGATTTAAAAACCTTTGCTTGGAGAGCCACGGTTTTACATAGATGCCATAGGGCCAAAAACCTTCACTCTCAATTATGTCTCGGTGTTCGTATAGCACATTAACTTGTGCTGAGGCTGTTTTTCTGTTATCCCTATTGAAAAATCTCAAAAAGGTTAGTTTAACACCATTTTCACTTAAAAAATCCCTTAGGCCAGCCTCAGTTGACTTTTTGTCAATTCCACCAACATAAAAACGAGCCACTTTGTGTTTTGAAACACCACAGAATACTGACTGTTTAGATAAAGTAGCACCACACTGGTCTGTAGGTGCCCATACACTAATGTTGCTGTTGCCATGAGGACAAGAACCGTTAGATAAGTCACGCTGGGTGTGGTGTGTCACGGTGGGCCGATCACGCCGGGTGTGGTGCGTCACGGTGGGCCGATCAGGCTGGGTGTGGTGTGTCACGGTGGGCCGATCATGCTGGGTGTGGTGTGTCCCGGTGGACCGATCACGCTGGGAGTGATGTGTCGCAGGGGACAAGTCACGCTGGATGTGGTCTGTCCCGGGGGACAAATCTCGATCCGAGTTGTACGTCTCGGAGACCGGCTCATGGACGGGCAAGGCACTAGTGTTTGCGGAGGTGTCGCGTTCGGGTAAATGCAACTCGTGCTCCTGACGGACAGTACCGTTACATGAATTTGTATTGAGGGCTGATGAATCCAGTACAGTTGATTCACTGACGCTATGGGACGCCAGTAACGTGCTACACTCCGTGTGTGTACGCGGTTTGCCATTCATGGCACTCGCGGTTGAATCGCATGTATTGAATGTTTCTGTTGATATGTTACGTGTTATTGCCTCTCGGTAACTTTTCTTCGCCGAAACATTTTTTATTTCTTTTTCCAATAAACACACGCGTTTCCGCTTATCAGTTGTTGAGGTTGTTACTGACTTTATTAAATTTGTCATCTCATCCAAATTTTCTTCTATGTCTTTCACTTTTGTGTTTGTTATCTGAACTTTCGATTTGATTGATGAAACTCCCATACTTTTTTCGTCGGCTAGACGAGAAATATTAAGACAACCATTATCAACTTTCTGTTTAAGACAGATGAAATCTTTCTGCAAATGATCATGTGAAGTTTTAATTTTTCCTGTTGTTTGTTCTAATTTCTTTAAAGAAATAACTGCACTCTTATAATGCCCAGCGCAGACGAGCGTTTTTTTAACGCATGCGTCTTGCGTTAAAAAACGCCTCCGTACGAACGCAGTAAAAACGCATCGTGTGCGACCCCCTCTGCGTTGCGTTTTTTAGCGCTGCGTCGATTTTTCTAATATCAAAAATGTTTGATTTTAGACGCACAAACGCATCCGTCTCCTGCCGCATCCGTCTAAAAACGCACGTGTGCGCCTACTTGCGTCTGCGTTGCGTTCACATTTTTATACTGACCAATCATCTGTCTATATAACGAAATGAACAATTATTGGTTTCAGTGATGAATAGAACTGTGAAAACAGACCCGACCATTAAAAATGACTAACATGTAAATGTTTCAACACAAATAATTTTCAACTGCTCATCTTTGAAACAAAGACTAGGCATGTGTAATTAATGACATTTCTAAATAGATGAAATTAAAAAATATAAATTATTGCATTCATTGTACTATGCTTAATAATAATAATTAAAACAAACAATTGTGAAATAAGAAAGATTTATATCGTAATAGTATATTGTACATAATGTTTTAAATAAAGTTTATTATGTTTTAAAATGTATTAATAAATTACATTTAATCTTTGTTATTTTTCCTATAGTAAAGTATAAATAAATTAATTAATAAAAGAAATCGTCAGTGGATCGCAGGAACGCATTACAGGTAGGCGCACACGAGACGCATCCGTCTGCGTTGAGTCTGCGCTTTTTAACGCAGACGCATGCGTTAAAAAACGCTCGACTGCGCAGGGCATTAGCCTTTTATGTGTGTTCCTAAAATGCGAATACGCCTTATAAACCTGACATTAGTTATAGTAATTCCGACGGAACCATGAACCTTACCACTGGCGACTACTAAATTGGAAATAATAAATTACCCGCTTAGTCCGTGCATCACGAGTAATGTCAGCCATCCACTACTGAGAATTTACTAGTCGGATCGTTCAGGTTAGGTCAGAAAGGGTCCAGTCATTTTTTTAAAAATTATATTTGTAAATATTCCTCGCCATTAATGTTAACATTTAAAAAAGAAGAAGAAGTTAATTTGTTTGTTACGGTGCTAATTAATAGCGATACAATTAAATTCCCGTTACATTCATTACAATATAACGTTATCCCATTGGTCATCTGCAAACTTATGTGAGAACGGCTTCGCCGATTCATACAGTTTGCTGACGATTTTTTGTTTTGTTCATAACCCGATGAATGTAGAAGGAAAAAAAAAAACAATCCTTAAATAAATTAGACCCCTCTAGCGGCTCGTTCGTTTACTGTTCACGAAGCCATATTTCCTCGTACATTCTCCACTACTTAGTTGTTTCATTATGCCCAGTGTGTGTGTGTGTGTGTGTGTGTGTGTGTGTATGTGTGTGTGCGCGGTGTCGGCCCGGGACGTAGAAAATCCTATTTTGTGTAGTACCGGTTTGCCGAATTATGAATGTCCCGGGAAGTAGAAGGAACTAATTGGTTTACATGGTCTGCATTGCAGTGTGAGCCGTGTTATCTTTACCAACGAAATGAGAAGCGTTTATATTCTAGCATTACTGTTCGGGGTAGCAATTGAGCAGGCGCTTGTGTGTGTTTTCTTTTCTTTTATTGTTATTTCTTCTTTTTATTGTATGTTATTAGGAGAGGGCCTCGTAAGTTGGATAACTTGTGCCCAATCCATTTGTACATTATATGCAATAAAATATGTTTTAATCAATCAACGGAAAAATGTTTCGCGTTCAAAATGAATCGTGGAACTGAATTATGGAAACTATTAATGTATTACTGAAGTTTGAATAAAAATGTTATGCTACTTTTAAATTGGATAGTTTGTTGTATTAACATATAAAAAATAACAGACAGACATAGATACAGAGAGACAGACGACGGACGGACAGACAGATTTACACCAGAGCTGTTAAAACTTAGGTATTGTTGTATATCATTTTAAAATTTAATTTAATTTTATTTATTTTAATACCAACAACATAACCACTGAAACGAATTCTTAGAGCTAATAACTGCACTATGGTACAGGATTAGTTCGTTGTTACCTTTTGACAGCACACACCGTCAACCAGGTAAAAGGGCAATTAACGAGTACCGGGACGTAGATAGATCCTAATTAGTACACATCAACAAGTCCCGCGACGTAGAATTCATTTTAGGACCATTTATACAAGTTTATCTACTTCCCGGACCATAACCAAGTACGAATAGTAGTGCGTATGTTCCTACTGGTATATCTGTATGCGTGTATGTTTGCGTATTTGTAAGGATTTGTTTAATGAATAATGCAAATATTGCCCATTCTGTCGATGTTCATTATTTCAGGTAGCCATTAGTTTTTGTTTCTTTGTACAATAGCCAACATATTTTATATCAGATTCTCGTGTCGATTCGCTGGTGACAAATTTCCACATTATCACCCAGATCTAAATCAGCGTATTTACCCATTTTGGATGATAAATATTACTCCACAATGATATATCGCCTTAATCAACAGACCTGATGTAGAACGATCGCAAATTAACAATATAGCACGGGTAGTTCTTCCTATATTACACGTAGCAAGCTAGAACTAGTCTGTTATTGTTCGATTCTCAAAGTAAACGCAGGTGGAAAATTCCCTGGCCGTCTTTTTTTGTTTTTCAACCACATGCTCTATTGTCGCGCCCCGTATGTCCATAACATTTTCCTACGAACACCCTTCCCTGACCCCGAGGCCATCCCGCCAGCCGTGGCATTGATGCTGGTGCTACTGCGGCAACCAAGTCGGGTTTCTTTTTCGAATCCTACAATGGCAGGGCAGTATCATTTAGTTCGTGTTTAGACTCTACACACAAACCACTATGTCGGAAACGTTATTGGACTGAGAATCTCATTGTAGTGTCGTCAAACAAACTTCGACTTCCTCGGCAGCCCAGTCCCATCTGTCAATCACAAACAAGATTATTTAGGTTTCCTTTCATACCCATTTGGCTTAGCCTCCGTCTGCAATTTCCACATCCAAGGACCGTTGTTTTGAAACAAAACAAATTTGTTTACAAGCCATAATTGTTTCTGCAAAGTAGAGATTACCTGTTCGGGGAAGAGTCGATCAAAGGGATGCTAGGCAGGTGTAATGTTGTGGGTAAACACCTGAAGATCGCTGACACTCCATTTAGAAATATAAAGTGCTACACTTTCTAAATTAGTTTTGCGAATGAAGTTAGATCAACCAATTCTGAGTTAATAGCGCAAATTAACTAGTTCATTAATTTGTAATTGAGTGCATAATCGTCCTGACTGAAAATCTGTTTGTGATTAATAATTGTTATGAGTTCATTATTTAAATTTATATTATTTATTCTGCCTGTCCGAAAACGAAACAATCCTGTTCTAGAACTAGTATTTGATTTGTTGAGACTATGTGGATATTATTTAACAGGGGTCAATGTTAGACCTCTTACTGTTTAAACTATTCGTATCGTCAGTACAGTTTTATGTTAAATTTTGGTTCTTTTAGTTTCTTTGTTTGTTTGTTTCTTTTCTTATGTATTTGCCTATCGTACAATAGTGAAATATCCTACTTACGTAAGATTTACAAAGATATATGTACACAATATTTCAATATACATACAATGTATAACTATTTGCCCATGTGTCTAAATCAACTCTAAAAGAAAACGAAAAAGGTACAGACCGGCCTCGGTGGCGTCGAGGTTAGGCCATCGGTCTACAGGCTGGTAGGTACTGGGTTCGGATCCCAGTCGAAGCATGGGATTTTTAATTCAGATACCGACTCCAAACCCTAAGTGAGTGCTCCGCAAAGTTCAATGGGTAGGTGTAAACCACTTGCACCGACCAATAATCCATAACTGGTTCAACAAAGGCCATGGTCTGTGCTATCCTGCCTGTGGGAAGCGCAAATAAAAGATCACTTGCTGCCTGTCGTAAAAGAGTAGCCTATGTGACAACAGCGAGTTTCTTCTAAAAAACCCAGTGTCAGAATGACTATATGTTTGATGTCCAATAGCCGATGATAAGATAAAAAAATCAATGTGCTCTAGTGGCTTCGTTAAATAAAACAAACTTTACTTTAATTTTCTAGTGGTTGTAGTTACCTCAGCTACACATTATCACATGTACGTTTTGTAGTTGACCCAAAGCTTTTCTTCTTTGACGGAATTAGCAAATAAAACACAAAAAAGGAAAAGAAAAAAAAAAGAAAAAAAAATGCATAGTATTCTATTAGACTTGAGTCATAACCCGAAGCCATTAAAGCATCGGGAAATATAAACCAATACAGCTGTTTGAAAATAAAACAAATGGCACCATCAAGAGCCACTGTTGTCCGTATTGAATCATTTGTGATCTCATCACGATTTCAATAACACGCGCTTCAAGACAACTTCTTCCTATCGATTTTTATTTGTTTTGAGTTAAATTTTTTACTTAAAATGTAGTTAGAAACAGGCAATAGATTGTTTGTAAATTACTGTGCTCAAATGCATTTTTAAAAATAACCCACTGGGAAATAAACAAACACAAAATTAAACTCGCTACCGGCTGTTTTTATTGTGCTCTTCTATAAATCTTTTTTTTTCTCTCTATTTATGTGCTCAAAAAGGACCGCATAAGCTTAAAAACGAAACAGTTAAACTGCATATCTTCTTTTTTATCATTCCATACAAACTTGTCTGCTATCATAAAAGCGCCACGCTGCGGGTTACATTCTTTCCGTTACGGTAGTGACACCTCATCGCTGTCTGGCTTGACCCCGTGGCGTGAACCCTTTGTAGTGACACCCTGACACCCTCCGAGTTATGGTTGAAGCCCTGGGCGCGAACAGTTTGTAGCTTCCACTGTGTAATGAGAACGGTGGTGGCCTGAGTCCATAGGAAGCGACTTTGATTCGAGCTTCAAATTGAATCATCTTCAGTACGGACGGCAACGAAAGCTTGCCCCCGGCTCCATCACCAGTTCAACGTGCACTTTGATGTCTAAATGAGTCTTTCCAGAGGTTAAGATAGTCGTGTTCGAGATTACCATAAAACAAGGGTTCACATATAAAACGGGCTTTTCCTAGGTTGTTTGTTGTAATCACTGGCCGAATGGCTTAAAATCGAATAATACGGAATAACATTCTAATACGTTTGCTTGTACATGTCCTTCAAAACGCATACATTTAGCATCAGGTGTCAAGGCCAAATATTCTTCTTCCGAATACAGACTTCATCTCTAGTATATTTATCCAAACAAATGCACAGACCGACATTAATATATTTTATTTTCAAAATACACCGAATGATAACTAATATTACCTAATTTATTTTAAACTTTATTTTTCACTCAGTTTTAGAACTACATTATTGTCATTGCTTTAGTCGGCTGGCAGATATTTCCCACCTATCTCTATTGTGCAATATGGCATGATCTTTCATCCTGTTTATGGTTCCAAAATCATTTTCTGTCACTTAGCTTAAAGGGACATACCCTAGTTTCAGCCCATGAAAATGCACACTAAGTCTAGTTAATCTACAAACCTGTAACACAGTTGGATAAAGGTAGTACTAGACCAAATAACTTCCGGCTGGGTCAAAGTTCGAGGTGCACCCAACTTTTGATAGAGAAGTGAACACCACAAGTCCTGTGATTGGTTATAAATGTGAGTGTGTTGGTTGTAAAAAATAATAGTTTTATCTGGGTTAAAAAAAAATGCAATTTTATTTCATCTAGTACCAATGTGTCAAGTAGCCTTGTGCTTGAAACATGTATGGGGTACCTGTAAAAAAAAGTACTCGAATTTTGTGCGGAACTAGGGTAGTCATAGACGCTACCCGTTATCTCAGAAACGAGCAGCTTGACCCCCATTTTTTTCTGATTCACTTTAAGTGTGAGGGGTGGTAGTATTTATATCCGTGGCGTTTATGTCGGTTGATACGTTGCAGGTAGGAGTTTTAGCCACATATGTTACTATTGTCGTCTATGGGATTTGATTTGGTAGTATACACCCTAAAGTTACAATTGAGTGAAACATGAGTCTGTGACTTCGAAATGGTGAAATACCCTCTAAAAATAGACTAAAACTCGACTCCATAACTGTTACTTCTCAGACACACGTGCGTTTTTAAACCTATGAGAAATGCATTTTGTGATATTAAAAACACCAGGATCACCAAAAACACTTCAAATGTACGGAAATGGATGATCTAAACAATAAAATTTAAGTATAGTATGATGTAAGTTATTAAAAACGGCTCTAATAGTCACAAATATGTGTTAGTGTTTCAAAACTAGGGTATGTCCCTTTAAATAGCAAAATATCTGATATATTGCGACAATGATGAATGCATGTATCATCGTTGTCTTCAAAGCCTAATTCCGGTCTGTCTTTACATGTTGAAATATTCAAGCTCACCGAGGTTATGGTTGATTACACTAATTCTGTCAGAAATCAATTTGCATATTATCCATGCTTTTAACACTCAACTTCCGTGAAAGCTTATCCAAACTTTTTTTTAATGTAATATTGATTACTAATGTTCGCTTATTCAATTATTGCAGTGCATTTTCTAAATCTTTCTCTTAATTCATTACTGTGTGTGCACACTGTAACCAGAGCGTGATGCTGTGGTAAAGAGCCCGCGTCAGGTGTGCAGGTTTGCGAGATCGATCGCCAGCAGTGAACCTGCCGATTTGTAGAAACCTCTCTACAGTTAATGTTAAAGTTTGTTTTGTATAACCACGCCACTAGAGCACATTAATTTATTAATCATCGGTTATTGGATGTAAAACATTCGGTAATTTTGACATATAGTCTTAAAATGGAAACCCGCTACATGTTTCCATTATTAGCAAGGGATCTTTTATATGTATTTTCCCCACAGACACGAAAGCACATACCACGACCTTTGTCCAGTGGTGGTGCAATGGTTGAAACGAGAAAAAAAATCAGCTGAATGGATCCACCGAGGTGGTTCGATCCTGCGATGCTCTCACCTCAAGCGAGCACTCGACCGACTGAGTTAAATCCCCCCCCCCCCTCCTCTCCCCTCTATAGGAAGGAAGGAAATGTTTTATTTAACGACGCACTCAACACATTTTATTTACGGTTATATGACGTCAGACATATGGTTAAGAACACGAACCGAATAAACACAATTGAAATAAATGAATGTTTAACACCTCGGCGAAAAGGAAAATCATGTATTGGGCGTCAAAGGTATATGAACGGACGAAAGTTAAAGTTTTTCAGGTTTAACAACACCACTGGAACACACATTGATGTATTAATCATCGGCTATCGGATGTCAAACATTTGGTAATTTTGACATAGTCTTATAGAGTAAACCTGCTACATTTTGTTTTCTATATTAGTAGCAAGATATCTGTTATATGCACCATCCCATAGACATGATAGCACATACCACGGCCTTTGAAATACCAGTCGTGGTGCACTGGCTGGAACGAGAAATAGTCCATTGGACCCACCGACGGGGATCGATCCGAGACCGATCGAGCATCAACCTTTACTACTGGACGGACAAAAGCTAGATACCAAGTAGCCATAGGTTCAAAAAATAGTGTTGAGGTACCGTGTCATTTTATATGTATCTATAGTCAATTGCCTTTCCGTTACATTTAAGTGCAAATTAATGTCGAGGATATAAATTATGGATTAATGTTAAACTATATTTCCAGCTTCCTGAAATACAGTGGTTGTTTGGGACCGTTCACAATGATCAAGGTTTTCACGAGCGTGTAATTTGTATGCAAGTGTGTAGGGATTATTGTCACCGTCCGTGTTGATAAAGTATTCCTCACAAAATCAACTTTTGTGACATACGATTTTAGGACAGGTAGGGAGAGTTGTTTGTAAATATACTCAAGAACCTATTAATACGTGTGTAACGGGTTTCCTCCGATGACCAAGAGTCGGAATTACCAAATGGTTGACATCCTATAGCCGATGATTAATTAATCAATGTGCTCTAGTAGTGTGGTTAAAACAAACTTTAAAAAAAACCCCACGTTTAATAATACGTGTGACCGGCCCTTTATACAATTCCTAATTTAGTGATAGTGTGTATGTTAGCTCACTGTGTATGCATTAATAAAGTTCACAATTTAATAAAACACAACAAAAATGAGACGACATACACATTAACATACACACATGCACAGGCATTTTTCACGCACAAACACTCTTTCTCACGCACATACACACACACACACACACACACACACACACACACACACACACTATCACAGTGTCTTATTTTAACAACAACAATGTCTTGTTATTTTATGTATTTTTTATTACATACTTTTAGCTATGACTAAACATATCATCAAAATCCTCCAACTGCACGGTATAACTACCGGAAGTCGTTGTGCTAGCGTCATCGTCCACACTGCAAGGGAGACTACTGTAAGAACCGAGGTTCTCCACCCCGCCACCTAGCGGGTGTTTTAGGGCTCTATAGTTCGTGTCTCCCGACCGGCAGGTCCAATCAGATATATTCACAGCTAAATTGTCTTCTTGAAAACTCACCCTCTTCGCACTGCACTGGGGTGTAAAACTGTTTTGTATTCTATCGTTTTGAAACACAGTGGTGCTTGTACACCGAGCACTGCCGCGGTCTGGATTGCTTCTGTGCAACCCGGCCCGGTAATGCTTGGAATGTTCACTAATGGTGTTCCGCCCGGGGTAGTGACGGAGTGGAATATCCGTATTTAAAGAGGCATTCTCGCCAACACGCTGTCTGGGAGGTATTGTGGGTGCAGTTGTTGTCTTCTTTGCCAGATGGCCCAAATTCATACCTGGAAATATTAATAAAAAGCTTACTGCTAAAAGTGAACACACAACTATGTGGGCTGTCTGTGAGAAAAGGAGTTACTTGGCAAACAAGTGTGTGTGTGTGTGTGTGTGTGTGTGTGCGTGCGTGCGTGTATGTGTGTGTGTGTGTGTGTGTGTGCGCGTGCGCCCGCGTGTCTGGTGTATGTGTGGTGTATTTGTGATATTGTGTGTGTGTGTGTGTGTGTGTGTGTGTGTGTGTGTGTGTGTGTTTGTGTCAGTGTGTGTGTGTGGAGACTATGTACTCAGTTTGCGACGTAAAACTGTTTAACTTGGAGCCGGTATTGAGATACGAACCCAGCATCTACCAATAAGTCATCGATTTATTGATATTTTACATACATTTTTCTTAAATTACCCAAAATGCTATGTGTTCAAAACAAACCTAAACGTCTTATCCAACTAAGACATGCACGTTGATTGCGCTTTCGCCATTAGCTTAAATAAAACCAATCAATTTATGTAGTGTTAATTTCAGCGGGCGTTGAAATAGCCAATAATATATCTTTAATTCGATAACCACCATATGTGTGATATCACTGTGCGATACCACAAATCTCAACCAATGTTCTCTACAAGTGGTGTATAAGAAAGATGATTGACTTTGTTGGTGTGTTTACCTTGCCGTGGTGAGACGGGGAGTTGACTGTCGTCCTCACTTCCGCCTCGTCCACTGTCACTAGTTGTCGACTCGCGTGACGTCACGCTCTCCACTTCCACGCTCTCAAAACTGGGCGGGAAGCTGCAAGAACAAAGTAATAATGTAAAATGATAGTCTTTACTAAGTAGAACGCATGCGGGCACAAAAGGAATATGTTTTAAAAATATCGGAAACAAATTTTTAACGGCGTTTTTTTGTGTCTAAAATATAGCTGTTTCCACAATTGAAAGAGGTAGACAGACAGTCAGACAAACATATAGACAGACAGGTAGACGAATTGTGTGTGTGTGTGTGTGTGTGTGTGTGTGTGAGAGAGAGAGAGAGAGAGAGAGAGAGAGAGAGAGAGAGAGAGAGAGAGAGAGAGAGAGAGAGAGAGAGAGAGAGACAGACAGACAGACAGACAGACAGACAGACAGACATACAGACAGAGAGACAGACAGAGAGACAGACAGAGAGAGAGACAGAGAGAGAGAGAGAGAGAGAGAGAGAGACAGAGACAGATAGAGACAGATAGAGACAGACATAGAGAGACAGATAGAGAGAGAGAGAGAGGGGGGAGAGAGAGTAACAGAGAGAGACAGAGAGAGAGAGAGAGAGAGAGACAGAGACAGAGAGACAGATAGAGACAGAGAGAGAGAGAGAGAGAGAGAGAGAGAGAGAGAGAGAGAGAGAGAGAGAGAGAGAGAAGAGAGATATAGAGATATAGAGAGAGACAGAGAGAGATAGAGACAGAGATAGAGACAGAGAGACCGACATAGAGAGAGAGAGAGAGAGAGAGAGAGAGAGAGAGAGAGAGAGACCCTATTGTCATCCGACACCCTAATTCTACTGATTAGGACCATAAAGAATACAAGCCTTTAGAGGTTTACAGGGTACAGTAACGACTAGTACTATTCGTGCTCATTATTTTGTCAAACGTTAAATGATAAAACGAGTTTTCCGTAAATCTGCATGTGTGTATCAATATATCACATTATATTCACGTTCATGGAGGGGGACACGAATGAACGACGGATAGATGGACGAACGGACGAACGAATGAATGAATCCATCAATGTCTATGGATCAATCAATGAATGAACCAATGGCGAATGGAGAATGATATACCATAGATGAGGAAAAAATCGGCTATTGTTGTCAAAGAACAGTAAATTGTGTAAATAAGTATGTGAAGTGAAAAAGTAAAATGGTGAACAAGAAATTATTGGGGGGGGGGGGGGGGGGATCTGGAATATGCATCCGATTCTGTATACGGTCATACTCTGACTGTGTACTTGTAGGATATAGCTGATTATAATTTTTACCCCCCCCCCCCCTCCCCTCCCTCCCCAACAAAAACAACAACAACAAAAAAGAAGAAAAAGAAGAAACACATTTTAACTGCCTCATATAGGCAAACACGGATGCAATATATGTGGTAACACGTTGCAGGGAAACCATCCTCTGGTTGAATTCAATTTCCCTATCACTAAATCTGCGTTCACACCTCCAGCCACTGCGTCAAACCTATCTACATCAGTCCAGGTGCGCTGGTGGTCGTCCTGCCATTGTGGTAGTGGGCGGTAAACAACCCGTGATTGCTGCACACAAAATTCAATGTTTTGTATATCTGACCGATAACACAGCTGAAAGCTGCGGAATACATCACACCAACGGTGTTTGAGGTAAACACGTTATACTGGTGGTCAATCAGGCGGCATCATCTGACACCAGAGCTTCAAACGATGTGACGCAACACGGCATAACTTTACAGTTTCCTGGCAAATTTCAACGCAAATAATGTCTTGCTACTTTGGCACATTGGACAAAGAAGGGAGAAGATTTGAAGAAACAATCTCAGTTAAGAATATCCAACTTTTCCAAGTGTGTAAACAGTTGTTGATAAAGTGTTTAAATAGCCTGACGTGAGTTAAGATTGTATCTTAGCGGTTCCAGCACTACTTGACGTGGACACTCATTCACTGAAGTTACCTGTTGGGACTCCTACGGCGACGTCAACAAAAACAGCCGTGCGCAAATACTGCCCTGTTATTTGATTGACAAACAGTTCCCAGTCAACTTCTAGCCTTGAGGGGAAAGACAAATACAAACTTGGCCAAAGCTCGCTAATTAACTTAGGTTACAGGTCATTATCGAATGTTAAGGTTAACAATCTTCGGGATAACGATCTCTCTACATTAAAGGAAAATGTGTGAAGTAACAAGCTAGTATGAAAAATAAACAAAGCTTGTTGGAAACAAATAGAACGTCAGTGAAACATGTAAAACAGGATTCTGAAATGTATATTAATAACTGTTTTGTGTTTTTTGTTTGTTTGTTGTTTTGTTTTAGTTTTGTTGGGATTTATTGCTTATTTTTATTATGTTGTTTTTTGTGGGTTTCAGCAGTAGGTAAGTTGGTATGTAAGTTGGTGAATACATAAAACACATTCAATATGGAGGGATCGACCCACTGTGGCTAGAGGGTAGGCTGACAGGCAAGCATAGAGACTCTATCTCTCCCTTCCTCTCTCTGTCTCTCTCTCTCTCTCTCTCTCTCTCTCTCTCTCTCTCTCTCTCTCTCTCTCACACACACACACACACACACACACACACACTCCTGCAATCTAACTGCTTAGACACGAAGTTAGAATGCTAGATTTAAGTTGCCCATGCTTAATTTAACCAAGCCATTAAAACTCCCTTTGTAATCATGTCTTTTTCTAGTGGGGGTAAAAAAAAAACGAAATAAAAAAAGAGGAAGAGCTGAAATGAAATTAAACCAACTCCCCTGTGGGAAGTAAAAGTGTCTGTGTTTGATATGGAGGTATTCCAGGCAGCGCTTTGACCAAGTGAAATGTGAGTCACTTGAGCCTAATCCGTTTATGGAGGGTGTCACGAATTAAAGGACCATTGATGTCACACTCCTGATCTCCGCGGAAGGTGGCAGTTTCAAGGGACAATCCAACAGGAAGATCAAAATGAAAATTGCCGCGACATTATCGACACACCGAGACTATTTGGAAAGGAAAAACCACCAGTTAAGGGAATTCGATGACTCACGCGCGGAACTTGATGCAGCCGCATGGAAGCGACGTGCATTACACGTGCAGTATGTCAACATGCTCGTCAACCGAACATGTAGCTAGGGCTTTAATTTCAATAAATCGTGTAAGGAAATGGCTCCATTATGCGTGAATCGATTCTAATTGAGAGTTCGCTAAAAGTTCATGACGGCCCTTCACGCTCTTAGCTAAGTCCTTTGGTGATATTGCGACGGTCTACAGTACTTGTCTATGCATTGGAAGCTCCCTAGTTTGCAATAAAGTAAAGCTAATATTAAAACAAGTGATATGGTGCCAGTAATACGGTTGATTATTACCGTTTTTAGCGTGCTCGTGATACGGTAACTTATTGACGTTTATAACGTGACACGGTAAACTGTAATTCTTTATGGGTCATATTTTGATTTATTGCATTATGTGCTGTGTAAACCGGCCTCGGTGGTGTCGTGGTTAAACCATTGGACATAAGGCAACTAGGTGCTGGGTTCGCAGCCCGGTACCGGCTCCCACCCAGAGCAAGTTTTAACAACTCAGTGGGCAGATGTAAGGCCACTACACCCTCTTCTCTCCCACTAACGACTTCCCCACTGTCCTGGACAGACAATCCACATAGCTTAGGTGTGTGCCCAGGACAGCGTGCTTGAACCTTAATTGGATATAAGCACTATCTCCAAAAATACCCTAGGTTAACACTACGGTAGGCTAATAGTACTAAAAATGGAGGTATACTTGAAGAAGATGACGAAGAAGAAGAAAAGAACAAAAGTAAAGGAACAGGAACTAAAGCAAAGAAAACAGTTTGCTTTGTTTAACGACAGCACTAGAGCACATTGATTCATTAATCATCAGCTATTGCAAAAGCGAAGAAAGCAAATGTGGAGAAGGAGGAAATATGAAGAAATGAAACAATATCAACAAAAAGTAGAAAAAAGGTAAAACATTAAAAAAAAGAGTTGATAAATCTAGTTTTGGAAGCGGCTTTCCTCACCAGGCACCAGATAGGGATTCATGGAATCAACCACTATTTTATCAAATGCCCAATCGACTCTGTGTTCTGCAGAGGTACGACCATGATCACGTATTACGGTTTTGTCGTTCAAATTTGGTTATCTTGAAATAATTGAATAAACAGTTACTAGAAATAAAAAAAATTAATTAAATGACTGCTTATAAAAATAAAATAAAATAAAATAAGTAAAATAAAATAAAATAAAATAAAATAAAATATATATTATTTTTTTTAAATCACGAGTTGACAGTGAGTACCACAGTTATGTAAGATTGCGTTCCGTTGTCGTGATCTTACGTAACGCTCGGGCTGGTCATTTACATAAAGGGAACAGATGGCAGGTCCATGGGAATTGCGTTGGGTAACGCTGTTACGATAATCATGAAAAGATTTAAACTTGTAACAGGTGCATTTGGTTGTAAAATTTACATTTCAACATGTAGTTCATAAATATATAATCGTTCATGACAGACATTAAAATGTATTATTATCATGAAACGGAATACATCAATAATTATCGTTTGCAGTTTCATCTGACTGTACTAAAATATTGTCTAAAAGCTACATTATTCATCCTCTCATGTTTTAAATACAGGTGAACGGCCATGTGAGCGATATTATTTTATACCCGAATGTAAACATTTTAAATAAATTGGATTAAATATGATTAAATTAGTTATAACTTATAATTAAATTAAATTAAATTAAACACAATTAAATTAAATTAAATTAAAATTAAAATTAAAAAATTAAAATTAAAATTAAAATTAAATAAAATTAATAATTTCATTCTGCGTTTGCTTTTGTTCCCAGATGTACTAGGTTGTGTCTTAAATCGTTACAATTCAGCCAATAATATATTTAAGAATTTTGAAATGTTCTATTTGTAGCAGCTACAAACTGCCTAGCCAGTTAATCGATTTCTGATTGTTTCTAAATCCGTGTGGCGTATGAGAAAGTGTGAAAGAGGAAAGAGTTGATCCCAGAAAGAGACTTCATGATGCGCCGACCTCTGGTAGCGAGAAGTGCACGTAGCGATCTGATTAGCAAACATTCTGTGTTTAATACCATTTGAAAAGGACCGTCGGGGGAAGGTGGGTGGTATAGCGCGCACCTGTCTCCACAATGGGGAGCTCGTGGGAGCAAGTGCGGAAGTCAACAGGACACAAATCAAGAGCATGTGCCGCAAACTGGCCATCTTGTCACAAACAGGAGTAAATCAACATCGCGCCAGAATAATGGGGTGGCTGAATCTCAGCTACTTCAGTATCAAATCGACAATATCTTTAGGTATCAATATAACACAGAGCCTTGAGGATACTCATGACAAAACTGTGGTAGCATGTACATGTGGTTTATTGTGACTTTCAATAGCACAAACATAGTGTACATTTCTCTTTTTAATTTATAAACAGCTGTGTGATAAGATAAGTTAAAACTATAATAGTATACACATACCAAAGAACAAATATTTTCCCATCATATTTAACCTAGGATAAAAAATATAATTGTCCCTCGCTAACAGTCAAACATGCTATGACCAAGAGAGAGAGAGAGAGAGAGAGAGAGAGAGAGAGAGAGAGAGAGAGAGAGAGAGAGAGAGAGAGAGAGAGAGAGAGAGAGAGAGAGAGAGAGAGAGTTGAGCAAAACATACTTTTTTTTTAATCCGCCTTAATAAAATGAGAAATAGTGGAATATTTTAATTTTGTTTCAAAGAGAGACCATAATCTGTTTGTTATGTATCGATCTAATACACTGACATTGAAATCGATATAATACATTATTTTATGGAATTTGTATCATACGGAAATTTCCCAGTCTATTATTCAGGTGATAACTCCCCAAATGACGAACATCTCCCTCTTATCAATCGTATGATCATTACAAGTGTCACGTTACGAGATGTAAGACATGTGATGATACGTGCAGCTCGTAACTAACAGATTCAAACACAGTACTTTGTTTCAACGGTGAAGCTATTAAGTCATCGTCATTACGAAATAATCACAGGTTTCTCACAGTGTTCTAGTTATTATTGGCCAAAATTATGTCATCATGTTATAGCCAGGATTGGAATTATTTTATTTTCGTCGTAGTGTTTATACGACATGCAAGAGGTCGCAGGATCGACCCCGTTCCACTGACGTCCAAAGACGTGATTGTTATATCCTTTTATTTTAAATCCCAATCAGTAAATAGTTTTGGTATATTTGCTACTGAATTTATAATATTGGTTGCAAGTAACAGATTTTCTGATTATATTTATCTGCCTGTGTGTCTACTTATTTATCCGTCCATTATAATTTTGTATTGTATTGTATTGTATTCATTGGCACTGTATTGCATTGTATTCGTTGGCACTATATTGTATTGTATTCATTGGCACTATATTGCATTGCATTGGATTGTATTGTATTACCCATATGGGCTCAAATATAAGGGGTAATACTTTTTCGATCTCTGCGCCGTGTGCAGATTGCTTCTACAGCCACTGATTGGCTGGCTTAAAAATCATGACGTTCGGTTAGTTACTTGTCATGGCCGGAACTTCACTTTCTTTCATATAATGTTTCCATTCATGAGTCAGATTACACATACGTTATACGATATACAAAGATTTACAGAATAAAACTAACTCTTTTGCTTCGTAAACATGAAAATGGTATATTTTCATAAGCAGCGTTTTTTGTATTACATGTAATGCGCGTAAGAATATATGACGTAATGGCTGATGGCTTTGTTGTAGACTGCAGAGGAATTTTTACATTAAAAATAAGTTAAAATTGAGAATGAGTAATAAACAGAATAACCACCTCGCTACGAAGATTACGAATTGTCTGTCACTCGTGAATGAATGTTGTAAAATTACAACATTCATTCACTCGGGACAGATAATTCATAATTCCTCGTAGCTCATTAGTTATTCTCTAAAGTATTACATATTATTTTACATTACACAATTACAGTTATTGCTAAATTGCCAGTAAATAATGCATGTTTACCTTCCCAAATGTGAAGAAATCCTGGTTTCCGTAACGATGTAGAGATGTCTGAGGGTAATATGCATCTGGTGCTACTTGTCCTGACTCAGCTGGCTCCAACTCGAACGTCTGATCGGTCATCTTCGGCTTGTACAATCTCTCAATGCTTTTAGTGGAATCACGAAATCCTGCTTTAATGTCCTCACAGCTGCTGTCCTGCCATGTGCCGACATCTCTCTGTCTGCTGTCCTCCTCCTGGGCGCTTGATTTCACGGCGTGCTGTCGTCTGCTGAAGTCAGTTCGCCTGATGAACAGGATGATGGTTACAATGATCACCGAGATGATGACAGTGACGCCAGCGACCACTCCGGCAATAATCATGTACCTCTTAGCTTCAGCATCAGCTGCCCTTGATTGGGCAATGGTGCTGTTTGTAAATGTTATTTTGATGTAGAGTTTGGCGCGGGATTCCTGCTGTGGACGACCACCATCTTGAGCTTTGACGATGAGCTCATAATGGCTGTCGTCCTTCACGGTGATTCTTCGATTGAGGATAATCTCGCCCGAGTGTTCGACGATTGCAAATAAATCTCTCTTGTTACCGTCGATGATGAAGTAAGATATCTTAGCATTTATTCCTTCGTCGCCGTCAGTGGCAGAAACCTGACTGACGTTCGTCCCTGGTACAGAGTCAGAAAGCACGACCACTGTGTTATCATGCTCAGTGGGGAACACAAAGATCGGTTCGTGGTTGTTTACATCTTCAACAAATATTGCAACTTCTCCAACAGAACTTAATGGGGGTTCACCTTTGTCTGTCGCCATCACACGAAATCTATACTGTATTCTGACCGTCCTGTTCAGCTTCCTGTCTGTTCGAATTACACCATTTGCAAATACCACAAATGGAATGTCACCATCAGAAGACATCATTTTGTATTCAATTTCTGAATTTATTCCTGCATCAGAATCTCTAGCAGATAGCTGACCTATACTTTTGCCAGGTGGAAGCATTTCGGGCACATACAGTTTAAGAGGTGTGGAAGGAAATTCTGGTACATTGTCGTTGAGATCAAGAATACTAACCACAACTGTTGCAGATCCCGTGAGCGCCTCGCTTCCATGGTCAATAGCACTGACAACAAAGGTAATCTTGGAAACGGTTTCTCTATCAAACATCTTGTTAGCTGAGATGACTCCTGTATGCGAATCCACCGAGAACATAGAGGATGCTTCAGAGCTAAGAGTGTACGATAGTTCGGCATTTACACCAAGATCTGAATCACTCGCAAGAACTTGGACAACAAAGGAAGAAGAAGAATTTTCAGTAAGGTTTGCATAGTACGTGGTATTTTTAAACGCTGGGGTGTTGTCATTTACATCTGTGACAATGACAAGGAAACTAACATCCGCATTCATGCTGGGACTACCTCCATCACTGCAGAAAATGCTTACATTATGCTGTGGTTTGGACTCTCTATCCAACATTTTGCTTGTGAGTATAGCAAACCCTTTTCCTTCCAGCTCCTCCACAATAAAACTGTTATCCATCGACTGACAACTGACGATACCGTTTGGACCCGAATCCGCATCTTGTACCTTGACATGTCCAACAAATGTTCCCACTCTCGATCCTTCTGATAAAAGAACCGTGTCAGAGTACACAGCGGCAGTGAGGATGAGATCCAACTTTGGTGCAGTGTTACCCACATCCAGAACCGATATAATTATCTTTGCCTGTGACGCCAAAGGTGGCTGTCCAAGATCGCCTGCCTCAACGAAAGATTCGAATATTTTCCCTGACTCATACTGCAGTGGCTTCCTCACACGTATTTCTCCAGTAGACGGATCCAATAAGAACAACTCTTCTATTCTGGAAGACCTCGTCGAACTGAACTTGTATCGAATTTTAGCATTCCGACCTACATCGTCATCCACGGCTGTCACAACGCCAACTACAGAATTCACGACACTGGTTTCGTTAACTGTTATGTTGTAAACGTTCTGGCTGAACTGTGGTACTTTGTCGTTGACATCAGTGACGTCTAAGTGAACCGTGAGGGTTCCTGTTAGTTGAGGATCACCGCCGTCGGTAGCGATCACAAGGAACGTGTACCTGCTCTGTTTCTCCCTGTCTAGAGATTTCAGAACAATCACTTTCAGGTTTGTACTCCCATCCAGTTTGGTATCGACCTTAACCTGGAACATGTCGTTGTGTGAAGCTACCGAATACGTCTTGACAGAGTTGTTTGTCCCTGTGTCTCTATCAAACGCCTCGTGCAGCTGAATAGTTCTCCCCGTCAGTTCAGACTCGATCAGGTACTTGGTCACTTCGCTCGGGTTAAACTCAGGAGAATTGTCATTGATATCGTCTATTATTATCTTCACGGTGATTATTTTTAGCAATGATGTCATGTTAGACAGAACTGTGACATCAAAAACAATTTCGCAAGGTGATACACTACAAACTTCTTCCCTGTCGATCATTGCCGTGGAAAATATGGCACCATTTCTGCGGTTGATGCTAAACATGGAAGCCGTTTCGAGGGTGTTGGGGTTTAAGAAACTATATCTCAGCGTCCGCAGAATTTCTCTTGGTAGTTGCTTGGCAATGCCGCTTGCTTCAGAGACATTCCCTACGAAAGAACCCGCTGCCTTCTGTTCCAAAAGGTGAAATATGACGTCATTCTTATTCGATGATGCTGGACGAAAGATGATAGCACTAAGGACTATTACTAAAGACGAATACTGGACAAAAGGCATGATGATGTCTTTCTTCAAGACCGTTGTGCAGTATGTTTTATCTTTTCATTCATTGGTCTTTCACTTCTGCAACCTGGAATAAGAAGTAGAACATAATTAAGAAAAGACAGGAAGTAATACAATACAAACTGGTACAATGTATACACAGAGTCAAAGTTACTTAAGCATCACACGATTTAGTAGTCTTTACTTATTCTTCTCTCCAATTAGCTAATGTGTAAGACGGTTTACGTATTCAAATTCGCTTCTTTACACAAGACAAAATCCAAATGATGTTTTGACAAAAGTGTGATGATATGTTTCCATGATTCAATGTTAGTTGCTCAGAATAGGTCAATTTGTAATAAGAGTCTATGCCATAGCCAGGTCAAAATATCCTATTGACTCTTGTTTCGTGCCGGAAAATTAAATGAAATGCGATAATTGCTTTGTCGTGAATATGGCTGATAATATGTTCCATATTGTTGATACTCTGAATACACAATCACAACTACTACGACCTACAAATACCGATCGCATTAGTGTATGGTTCAGGCATATATAACGGAGTCGTACACGAGTATTATCTATTCCATTTGTTGATAAATACCACGAATTGTTGCCTTTGGCATAGAGATGAACTGTCACCGTATCGGGTCATCGGTTACAGAAACAACAAAAGAACGCTGCTCTAAACGAAACGCCGTCTTTTTGTGTCTCGCAGTGTATACTTCTTCATGTATCTGATCTCTATTTTTCATCCATCGAAAGCTATCTCTGACACTATCAGGAGTCGGCCAGTGAAACTCGTAGTGTCAGAAGACAGTGACTTGCAGTTATTCTTTTCTTTTCGCCTGTGTCATTATTTTATCACGTTCAAGTAATAGAAAGATTGATATCGCGTATACCTGCTAGATATAAAAACAGACGAAAACGCCAAGCATGTTGTCTCCGGGCCTTTTCTAATAAAAATGTCTGTCATTATTGCTTAGATTGTTTTTACATTTGTCAACACAGACACATTTTTCAACTAACGTTCAAATATTTATTAAATATATTAAAGGGACAGACCCTAGTTTTTACACACTATGACACATTTTTCATCTAGACCCTAGTTCCAACCCGTAAAAATGGACATTAAGTTTGGTTAACTTACAAACCTGTAACAAATTTGGATACAACAGAGTGAAACAGAGTCTGTGACGTTGAAATACACTTAAAACTAGACTAAACCGCGACTCCACAACCGTTAGTTCTCAGACGCACGTGCGTTTTAAAAAATATAAAAAATGCATTTTGTGGTATTAGAAACACCAGGATGACCAGAAACACTTCGGTTGTACGGAAATGGATAAACTAAACAATAAAATATAAGTAATGTTTGAATTCAGTGATCATAAACGGCTCTAGTGGTAAAAAACATGCCTTAGTGTTTAAAAACTAGGGTCTGTCCCTTTAATATCATTTATTCATTTATATATGTATATTAACAATTTAAAACAAGCAGATGGAAAATGAGACACCATTTTCTTACAAATTATAATTTGACGAACACACTAACGACCAGTACTCTAATTTATATAATTTTGATTTAGAAACTTAATTTCGTTAACGAACAATAACAAATCAAATTATAGTTAATAGTTAATTAATATTTAACTTAAAATGCTATGTCATTTAAACTATCAATTAAATGTCGTTACCTGTTACCTGCTGTTTAGAATATGCGAACAGTTAATATTGTTTATCGGAAGCGTGGAGCTCCATACAAGTAAATCAGGACTGGCAAATGTGACCCTTTCAGATTTCGATAAACCAGTTGACGTTCACAATCACTTGCAGTCTTATTTATATGCGTGCCTTATCTTTGCTCAGCGCGCGCTCTTTACACCTCTCGAAATCCACCAATACACCCGATTGTATCCAGTAGTCCCCCGGGTGTCCATCGGACTGGTTTATTCAAATATCTTTTGTTCCGGTAATCATGAAAATTGTTTCAATGGCTGGAAACCGCTTCTGCATTCACTGTGTATTGGTTGGAGATTACATGCCACACAAAGTCGATGTGTGCTTAGGGATAAAGACGTCGACAAGGTGAATTCGGCGTTAAGGTCTTTCTTAGAATAATCCACAAATATTTGTTAGCGAAATCGCTTCTTCTTAACAAGCCGAACTTCCAAAATGCGAAAGCAAACACGCATTGTGTTTAATGAATGTCTCACTGCGGTATCTAAGAATTTAAATTAAGACAAATTCATTAAGGAATCCACGGAGAGAGAGAGAGAGAGAGAGAATATCAAGGTGTAGTTGATGAAACGTTTCCAGACAGATGTTTCGCCTGCAGTTAAACCTACCAGAAAGGTTGTTTTTAGTTCACGTGATCATAAACCATACTGTGACAAGTGTGTCGGCTGTATATATTTTGACGTCTGTTGTATATATTTTGACGTCTACTGATTTCAGCTAACTTAATTAATAATGCCAAGTTGGCTGGAAAGTATTTCCAATATATTCTAAGCCAAATCGAAGAAGAATTCGTAGAAAATATTTAAGATGTGACTGCTCGTGTGCGTGTGCAGTATCCTTGTACATAATTTCATGATTTGTTCTTAAATCTAACTGTATTTTCAGTTTCCACAATACGAGCATTTACTAGGCCACGGCTATTACACAATTCGTAATATTTTAAAGGCTTGCTTACGCATCTAAATATTAAACATTTAAGTTGCAAATCTTAATATTTATCCAAAGGATTGGGAAGAAAAACCCAACAACAACAAAAAATATTTGCATTACTTTCAGCAATGGGATAGACATCTTTCAAGAAAATGTAAATTATAATTTGCTAATGGACAGAACAACACGTCGTTTTTACAAGGTTCTTTCTCAAATGACACCGAAAGTGCGATTATCACCGTGGGGGAAAACACGCAACAATCCTTCGACAAAACCATATTTGAAGATGAAACGTCGCTAATACCGTCACGTCCCGTGACAACACTCGCGGAGACATTACGGTAATTTGTTTGCGATGAATCCAAGCTGAACTCGGCTAATATCTCGGTATTTCCCCAACGACAGAGAAGAGACATTAAAGAGAATTAAACGGAGATTAAATTTGTCATAGGAATTATCAGCTGTCTAAAGGATCCCGGTGGACTGGTGGGTGGGGTGGGGAGGGGGGTGACTCGTACATCACAATTTGTTTTCCCGCTGCTGCGACGCACCACTGCGCCGAATCACGCTATCTCGATTATTGATGGTCTGTTTCAACAGCAATCATTGTGTCGAACTTCGACACTAATTCTGAAACGGTCTGCCAATTGCACGTATAATGCTCGGTGGCTCTGTGTCATAACAACTTAACCCGCAATATGGGATTAGAAACAATGGACTAGTTCGAAATGTGGGTAAATGAACCATACAACATGTTATAAATAGCAAATAACATTATTTGTTTTCCATTTTGCAATAACAGAAATAATGTTAGTAAAATTAAATGATTGAAGCCACACGAAGGAATATATTGTTTTTTATGTAACAAGCAAAAGCAAATAAATTGGGTTTAAGTAAAGCAATTTAGTCATAAACTCTAATGACAGAACTGGATTTTTTTTTTCAATGACGCAGCATTCAACTCATACGGTTATACGGCGTCAGACATGTGGTTAATATAAGGACCACACGGATAATAAGAGGGGGAACTTGCTCCCAACTCCATGGGCTACTCTTTTTGTTTAACAACAAGGGATATTTTATATGCATCATCCTCAGAAAGAATACTTCATATCACGGCCTTTTTTTTTTTACACCACTCGTTGAGCCCTGACTGGAACAAGAAATAGCCAAATGAGCCCGCCTTCGGGGATCGATCCTAGAGCGACCGCGCATAAGGCGAGTACTACGTCAAAAACGATTTGATTAAGATTTCTGCATTGATAGTGCTTATATCTACATACGGTTCTGGCCACTCATCTCAACTTTCTGAGGTATCTATTAACAGTAGTTGTTAGTGGTTTTTGAGAGACCTGTGACAGTGACCGTACATCTATTTATTCAGCCGATAAAACTCTGGATGAGCCTGTATCGGAATACGCATATAAAATATATAATAAATAATTCATTTTTAATCAGTTATATTAAGTCTTTTAATATTTACACATTCGTTGTCGTCATACAAACGTTATGCCACGTGGCGTAAAAGAATAGCATGCACTGTTATGTGTACGCAAACAATTAATCAAGGAAACAATTAAGAGCCTATTTGTGTCACTGTAGATGGTTACACACTGAAAGCTATGAAATATGCTGACGCCTGGCACGAGTGAGATGTACAGACGGCCTAACGGAGAGTCGCCATATTAGTGTAAGTCTCACTGGAACCACCCATAATTCAGCGCGCCAGGACACGAGTTCTGTGTTCATTAAGACATTAATTAAGTCAAACATGGCGTTTATTGCGCTGGCCTCCACACAACCTGTCCGAACAGTGTGCAGCTTGACCGATGACATGTTTGATCAGAAATTATGCCACCATAAAATGCACCCGAGCATCGCCATATATATAATTCACACAGGAACTGTCCCGATTTCCCAACATGTCCCTCTGCTTGATTAGTCTGCGTGACGTTAGGATAGTAAATACAAGACGATAATTCAATCTAGGGGTTGATCTCATGTCATGCTTTATACTGATTTTGAAATTAAACAATTTGGCGATATTTATTTTAAATGTTTCAGGAAACACGCCAGGCACAAAGAAACACAATCTATTGATGCTTCCCCACGGTTACCACAAGTATAACCTAGTTTTTTTCCCCACAAGTAATAAAGTTTATTCTTTGAATGATGACACTGGCCTCTGTGTTGCAGTTGTTAAGCCACCCACCTTAGGGTTGTGGGTTGTGGGTACTGGGCTCGATTCCAAGTAACGTTACCTGCGTTTTAACGGTTCAGTGAGAGAGGCGTAAGACCACTATAGCGATTTCTCTCTTACTAACCATTAACAATTAACCCCCTGGATAGAGAGCCGAGATAGCTGATATGTGCCCTGGATAGAGAGCCGAGATAGCTGATATGTGCCCTGGATAGAGAGCCGAGATAGCTGATATGTGCCCTGGATAGAGAGCCGAGATAGCTGATATGTGCCCTGGATAGAGAGCCAAGATAGCTGATATGTGCCCTGGATAGAGAGCCAAGATAGCTGATATGTGCCCTGGATAGAGAGCCGAGATAGCTGATATGTGCCCTGGATAGAGAGCCGAGATAGCTGATATGTGCCCTGGATAGAGAGCCGAGATAGCTGATATGTGCCCTGGATAGAGAGCCAAGATAGCTGATATGTGCCCTGGATAGAGAGCCAAGATAGCTGATATGTGCCCTGGATAGATAGCCGAGATAGCTGATATGTGCCCTGGATAGAGAGCCGAGATAGCTGATATGTGCCCTGGATAGAGAGCCGAGATAGCTGATATGTGCCCTGGATAGAGAGCCGAGATAGCTGATATGTGCCCTGGATAGAGAGCCGAGATAGCTGATATGTGCCCTGGATAGAGAGCCGAGATAGCTGATATGTGCCCTGGATAGAGAGCCAAGATAGCTGATATGTGCCCTGGATAGAGAGCCAAGATAGCTGATATGTGCCCTGGATAGAGAGCCGAAATAGCTGATATGTGCCCTGGATAGAGAGCCGAGATAGCTGATATGTGCCCTGGATAGAGAGCCGAGATAGCTGATATGTGCCCTGGATAGCGCGCGTAAACCTAAAATGTATTTAAACACGAGAATCAAATTAAGTAAAATGAAAGAAATATGTTAAAGGATGTTCGTGGAATATCGATGTAGATTGAAATTTAAAGCAGTATACTATGGAATTAATTTGAAAAGCTTGTATTTGTGAACACGTGCTGTTTTGTTTTTAAACAGTTTATAACATATTTACATGCAGCAAGAGATATACGAAGAGATCTTGTGGGACAGATGCTACTAGAGCTGAGCGGTACTGAAGTTTCAGGTTCGGTATTATTTTTGGTATGCTCGGCTTTATATGCATGCCCGAGTAAGTCTCACCCTCTAATTTCATCTAAATAAAATAAAATTTCTTACACAATACCCTCATATCTCTCTCTTCTCTTCAGCTATTTTGTGTTCGTCAGATATACTGTTAGTGCTTAACTAAATAGCGGATAAAAATTTTCAATACTGAAATTTCGGTATTTTGAAATATACCGCCCAGCTCTAGATGCTACGTGTATCAAAATAATTATTACAATTGACCCCTCGCTTGGTAATCACCAGTTTTAAAGAGTATTGCATTCGAAGAGTATTACATATTAAAACACCAAATTTCTCTAATGGATCATTTGTATGTTATTAGTATAGGTATTTTGTTAATAACCCTAACTTTTTTCTATGTTATTACTGTTTTATTAATAGCCCTAACTTCTGTGTTATTACTATTTTGTTAATAACCCTATCTTCATTTGTTTTTCTTCATTAAGCAAATGTCTGGCTTGTCACATCGACTGTATCAGACGTATCACCGGCTGCGTTCCACATGTCTCAAGGTCTACGTTCGCAGATTAACCATGATCATTAGGCTCAAAATCAATAACAAATGACCAGATGCAACATCCGGGGTTATCAAGTTGAAACTGGTGAATCTTGTAACATGGGAGTAGCCGTTGATGAAGACAAACGAACTCAGCTTTTTGAAGTGAAGCAAAGCCCCAGGGCCCCCGAGCTGGCAAATTACAGCGGGAACCTGGTGGTAAATTACCGAGGGAGAATACCTCCACCAGCCACATTGTTCTTGGAAATGAGAATATATGAGCAATCGTACACACATTAAGTCATTGTCTTCAGAAGCTGGTGTTGTGGCCATTGTCGTGCCAATAAACGAAAAGGAAGTTTTATTACCTGGGCCAACACCCCGGCCTTTCGAGGAAATCGCCATTTCGGGATTTACGAGACAAACGCAGATTTCGTTTCAAACGAATGTTAATCAATCTGAGCCTTTTTTGAAGGGCACGAATGGTGACGTTCATTTATTATCGCGTGCTGCTAATGGCCCATAAAACATAGAATTAATGTAATTATTTGGCTGTTTGCGAGACTCGCAATACAATTCGGACACTGAAGTGCGGTCTACCATGCTTTTGGATGGGTCCGATCGCGAACAAACTAACACGTGATTTAATGCTAAATGATCAAATTTATGATGACAGAAAAATAACAGTGTCGCTTTAAATATACAGCCGGGCAGGTATTCGTTGGTGTGGGCTGTGAGTTATACACGTCACGTTCCCACAATACAAAAACCAGGGTTAATGCATGGCCAGTTCATCAGATGTCCGCGGGCTACCTTTAATCTAAATATTTGTCCATATTCGATATTCCATAAAATAATAAGCATGAGAAGACCCGTATTGACAGTCACGCCAGTGAACCTATCTCCGTTGTAACCTTAAAACCGCCACATCAAAGGCGCGTTTCACAATGGATGTAAGAATTTCCACAGCCGACAAAAAGCGTTCTAGTATGTAAGGTTGTAATTGGATGTCAAAGTGGACAATTTACCGGGTGGATGCAGGTTCGATTCACCATTGATCGCCTTGTTGATCTGTTTGCCGAGTTTTCGTATAGCACTTATCCTCGACAGCCGATTTATTGCTTCTTCATATTTGTATATGTTTGTGTGAAACTTAAATCGTTTTATCATCAGCAGCAAAAGCGAAATAGTATAATTATTGTCAGGGATTCTGATTATGGTAGGTGGATATGGTTAGGATGAAAGGCCGGATATTTGTTGTCATAGTGTGGATCGCTGTTGTTAGTACCAATGATTTTAGTCGGCTGTAATTGTTGTAATCATTAATAAGATGGAGTGGGGTATTTAGGTATGGGCGTAAAATGGATTTTTAAAAATTATTTATTTTGTTTAAAAAATAAAATTCACCTGGTACGAGGTTGTAACGGTAATTTGTATTAAAAATAATAATTAAAGAAACACAAAATTGATGTCTTCTGTATTAAAGAAAATATATCTGTAACCATTCGTTTATCTTAATCTTAAAATACACATATTATAGCAGAATTTGATCAGTGCTAATTTAAGAACTAAATTTTATATATTTTATTAGAATGAATGAATGAATGAATGAATGAATGAACGAATGAATGTTTGACGACACACCAGCACAAAAATACACATCGGCTATTGGGTGTCAGAGAGGTTACATTTGATTAGAAAGGCATTTTATTAGAAAGACGTTGTAAATATACCCATAGGTGTTCTATCCATTTCAGATTTTTACATAATAATCGATTATTTATTTATTTAATTATTTATTTGTAAACCTTTAAGCTCTTCTGCGATACACTTCAGGCAACTGGCCTCTTTGTCCGTAACAGAAGTTAGTGGCTCGTGAGAAAGAACTCGGTGTAGAGGTCTTACAACTACACATTGATATGTTATAACTAGTTTTGAGCGACGTCCGTTATTGGGATTCGATCTCAGTTCCAATGAATTATACATCCATTGACTCAACCACTACATCAGCTAGGAAGGCTTGAAATAAATATTGCACAACCTGTACAGATGTTTGGCAATTGTCTTCCACAATGTTGCCTACAGTGTTGCTGATTATCACGAACAGACTGGTAATACCTTATTTAATTGTTGAAACTCCAAGCCAGTTAATGAAAATACGTCTTGCTGCTTATCAATTATTAAGTCAACTTAATAAACACCGACCCTTAAGGGGTATAGGGTGTTTGAGAATAATTAACTCCAACAAAATTCACAAAGGATGCAAATTAGTCGAGGTCATTGTAGGGTAGTCTGTGTAATGGTCGCAATTAGTTCTACTTCAAAGTGCCGCCGTATTCCGCGCGCTCTATAGTAGTAATTTCTCTCTTGAAGTAACCAGTTTATCTTCCAGCGAGATTTCCGTCCATTAAATGATATTATTCTATATTCTTTCATAATATATTTGCCGTAGATAAACGCTCGAAAGGTGTGGTAATCGTATATAAAGATATCGCGCGTTGAATAAACCTAATCTATCATCTTTCATGCTCAATTTGAGTTTACAATTTGTAATCAGTAACGAACGGAGGGCAACAAAAGCTGTAGTCAATTGAGAGGAATACAAATTTAAGTCTTCACACTACGAAAATAAATTGCAACGGTAGTCCTTCTAAACTCCAAAATAAATGTGTAGTTTTCTTTTATGTATAGAGGAGGTTTCTAAAGTCGTTTTCTATGTCCCTTTTACATAATTTTTTTTTCATAAATAACAGTAATAATTTTTAAGAACATTAATATATGTATATAAAACTGCTTAGACGTGAACATATAGATTTTAAAAGAATATGCAGTAAAATACTATGCGTTTCAATAAAAAAAATGTCTGGATATGGCCTTATCTAGCGAAATGATTGTATATGTGACTATTATTATAGTCAATGAAATGAATATTAATTTTGTTTGACACGTCAATATATTGTAAATTACAGCTACAGAGCGTCTAACAAAAGCTTACTGTATCACACAGTCAAGAAAGAAAGAAAGAAAGAAAGAGAAAGAAAGAAAGAAAGAAAGAAAAGAAAAATATTTTTCTATATAATGTTGTTCACTTTTTCACAGAAAGAAGTTCATCATTTGATGTACGAGTGCGAATGGGTGTAGGGTTGGTGGCGAGTCGGAGGATTGGGGAAATTCGAGTCCCCGGGGGGGGGGGGGGGTGGTCGTACGATATGTCGAACCTCACTCGAGTGCTCTACCACTGAACTACAGGTCCCCATGTTAATACAGAGTCCATGGACACATTCTAATTGAATATCTTGGACTCGGAATATCATTCACAGCATGATTACAGTGTACACCAATACACCAGAGTGGTAAAAACGTCAGTGAGGGTAATGAGATGATAACCATCGGAATGACCTAGGAGCGCCATAACCATTAAGCGCCACGTTTAACTCAAGTACTGGGAGAACATTCCCACACAGCGTGCCATCAATGGCAGAGAACAGTCCGATACAAATACATCGGCACCAATTTCATTATTGGATTGTACGTCCTAGGGTGCACATCGCACACGCCAGTGTTTTAATGTGTCCCAAGATCACCATGTGGATCGGGAACACTGATGTTGTGTCACTCGAGTGTATCAGGAAGTGGCCAGGAAAGGATCAACTCCGATGAAAGGCTGAGATGGAAAGGATGGAAGGATGGACCGAGATATAAAGAACGCACTGAGATGGAAAGGACGGAAAGATGGACTGAGATCGAAAGCATGGAAGGATGGACTGATATGAAAAGGATGAACGGATGGACTGAGATGGAAAGGATGGACTAAGATGGACTGAGATGGAAGGGATGGAAGGATGGACTGAGATGGAAAGGATGGAAAGATGGACTGAGATCGAAAGGATGGAAGGATGGGCTGATATAAAAAGGATGAACGGATGGACTGAGATGGAAAGGATGGACTAAGATGGACTGAGATGGAAAGGATGGAAGGATGGACTGAGATGGAAAGGATGGAAGGATGGACTGAGATGGACAGGATGGAAGGATGGACCGAGATGGACAGGATGGAAGGATGAGCTGAGATGAAAAGGATAGAAGAATGGACTGAGATGGAAAGGATGGAAGGATAGACAGATGGAAAGGATACACTGAGATAGAAAGGATGGACTAAAATGGAAAGGATGGACTGAGATGGAAGGGATGGACTGAGATGGAAGAATGGACTGAAATGGAGAGGATGGAAGGATGTACTGTGATGAAAAGGAAGGACTCTAATAGAAAGAATGAAGTAGGATGGAAGGATGAACTGAAATGGAAATATGGACTCAGATAAAAAGATGGGTTGACATGGAAGATGGACAGGTAAAAAGTATGGACTTTGATTGGAAAGATGGACTAAAACGAAAACGGATGGAGAGAGACGGAAATAATACACTGAAATGAAAAGGGTGGGAAAATGATAAAGTATCTGTATCTCATGTCGACTACTATAAATAAAATAAATTCAGTTTAAAAAGGACGAGAAGCAGCTATATGACTGAAACGTATGATGGTTCTTAATATCGATCCCAGTTACTGAACACATCTAATGGTTTCCCGTTCTAACCAGTGCTCCAGAACTGGTATATTAAATTTAAATCATGTGCAATGTTTTGAAATCACCAACTACGAAGAACAGAAAATGACTGATTAACAACATCATAGCGCATGGGAACGAGAAACCCGCTATCAGTGCAGAAACTAATCCTAACGAGTAGCAGCAAGGTGTCTGTTATATACAGACAGGGCAGAACATGGCACGACTTTCGATACACAAGTCACACGGTATTGGTTAGGGCGAAATAAAACAGTCAGTCCAGCGAGGAGTACTGATTCTGCAGCCCATCTCACCTCAGTTAAATAATTATTAACCAAGGTATCCCAAGCATATAATTCACGGTTAAAACAAATGTGCGTTAAAATGTACACTTTTAAAAATATTCTCACACTAACACCATTAAAGTAATAAAGGTATGTGAATGTTAACAAATGTACAGGTAAACATACGTGTTCGTGTGAAGCCAAAGCATGACACTGAAATGTTATGTACCAAGAGGATTAACCAAGCATTATGTTATCCAAATGAATATTAATATCAAGTTAGCATGTCGCGCCATATACCTGAAGAAATGCAAGAAGGTATAAATTTGAACAAGATACACTTAAAACAAAGTTTATGTAATTCAATACTAGTCATTCCCTCATAGAGATACATGCAGATATTCGCTAAGTGATTTTTTAAAATTATTATTATTATAATACTTCTATGTCTACAGTTTAATCATGTTACCTCCCCCACCCCCTATGTCACTGTGTCTATTGTAGGTATGTTTGTCTGCCAGCCCTCTCTCTCTCTCTCTCTCTCTCTCTCTCTCTCTCTCTCTCTCTCTCTCTCTCTCTCTCTCTCTCTCTCCCCTTACTCCCTCTCTCCCTTTTTTTCACTCTGTCTTTTTAGCTGTCTCGCTCTAGTGCCCAATGTGTATGAGTATGTGTGTGTGCGTGCGTGCGTGCGTGCATGTTATGGGTTGTTTGGCGTGGCTTAGTGTAGTGTTGTTACTTTAAACGAATATAGACGTATTACACAATATTTCCAACAATGTTTTAACGTACACTTTAATTTTTGTAATCAGAAGCTAATTAAATAAACAAATGCATGTGCATATATAATATTATGTTTATACTAATATGCTTTAACAATTAAAATAATACTTATATGATGACACATGATGAGTGGCGGAGAGGCATGCAATAGTGTCTAATGTTATACGGTGAATATGCAAGAGAGATATTTAACAATTACAAAATAATAATATAATATAATATAATATAATATAATATAATATAATATAATATAATATAATATAATAAACAAACTGTCATGAAGCACATGTATGACGAAAAATCAAACCTTTATGCTATACATATATTGCTGAAAAATTATACAGAAACATATTAGCAAAACAGGTTACAACAAATACTAAATTACACACGATTTGCAAATACCACTAATACACAACAAACGGAACGAAAACATAAAAGTTCTTTTTAACTTTAAACTCGTCTGTCACGACATTTTCACACGCTATACGTTTGGCAATAGAACACAACGAAACGTTAGAAAAACACCACTCACCCTGACTATTTTCTCTGGCTGGTCTGTGTTTCTATGGCAAACAAATAATTAGAACGAAACAAGCGGAATCTGTGAACGGAATGAAGGCAACTCCACGAGAGCGACAGTTGACCAACGAAACTGACACCATTAACTGCGGGATAACTAGCGTCAACGGCGAGGAGAAACCGCCAGCCAATCAGCGCGCCCCTTACAAACAATGTCGTGCTGCTTGTAAAGAATGGATTTCCCGGGTGCCCAGGGGGGTTGATGTTGTCGCGACAATGGGAAGGTGTTATTAAGGGTGCTTTGAACACTCTTACCTTTTACTCGCAGCTCATCTAAATAAATTATCTTTACAGACGAATTTCCGTGAAAAAAGTTCACAAACGATAATTGGGATAAGCGGCGCAGAAGAATATTGGTGTTTCGTTTTTGGAAGACGCGTGCTTCAGTACCCACGTAATGTGCCGTAAAGCGGAGAGGAGTTGTTGAAAAGAAGTCAAGCCCCCATGACACAACAGTTTAGCGATGATCTCTCATATGAATTCAAAACACCGCTTAGTCGATGTGAACCATTTAACAGTAATATTAGCATTATGTACTGACTGTATTAGCTTCTAGTGGTACTTCACAAGGAATAGCCTGAGACGTTTTCTACTAAAAGCTTCATTTTTTTCCATAAAAAATTTGAAGAAAATTAAACTGGATCGTTATAAGTAGAATTAAAAGTTTTTGTACTAAAACTTTCTTGTTAAAATTGTCACACATCTTCTTTTATTTCCTAAAGTAAAATTTTGAAACAAATGGAATTGGATCGTTATAACTAGAAATAGATATTTTTGTACTAAAAACGTTCTTGCTTAAATTGTCACACAACATTTTTTCCAGCAACATTTAGAAAAAATCAAACTGGATGGTTATAAGCAGAAATATAGAGCCTAACTATACACAAAACTGATTATATTTTGCAAAGCACTATTTAAAGTGTACCTAACGTTTTGTCTGTAAAATTTAGAAAAGAAAACTAAACTGAACTGCTGTAAGGAGCAACTAAACTCCACTAAAACACATTATTTATTTAATCAATCGCCGTCGGCCGGAAGTCAAACAATTTGTAATTCTGAGACACGGTATTTAAGGAAATCCGCTATATGTTTTTATTACTATTAACAGCAAGCCATCGTGAGTCCGATGTGTTGGTTTTTAGGGGAGAAACATGTATTGACGCTTTTATCAATTCAGAAAAATCGGTTTTAAAATCAAATTGATTTATTTGTTTTTAAATTGAAGTACTAGGCATCACTCCTTTTAGAAGTATGTTGCCATAAAATAACCCTACTTAAAAAAAAAAGAAAAAAAAGAAAGAAAAAGAAACAGAATTGTTTTTTGTTTTTCGCAAAGATGGCGCATAACCACTTTTGCAGACGTCAACATCCTAACTTAATATATCCCACTATTTGAATAATAATTTTGAAAAAATCTCTCTAAACGCGAACAGATGCTGATATTTATCTCAGAATTTAAACATGAAGTTGTCCTGCTCTCTTTCTCCGGTTAAATAATTACATATATCTACTGGTGAAAAATAAGCAACAACGCCAGACTATAATCATTCCAGCGGTCAGCAGGCCTATGAAGTGTAAATTAGCTCACAACATTTCGGACGTGACCTGGTGAGAAATTGCTTTATAATTCAGCATAAGTTAGATTTAATTGTGAGAATGTTGGACATCAGTGGTCCTCATTTTCAAATGCGCCCTTAGGTCTTTGCCGCCAATTTCCGTGTCCGTCTGTTCCAGTCTTAATTAAACACATGCATTAAGTTGTACCAGATCGTATGCCCACGACATGCGTGCTTTGTTAACTAATATTTAGCTAATTCCAAAACACACGACGACCACTCAGAAATCATATTAATTTTGAATTATGATTTCAATACTGTGTTTAGAATTTGTTTTGTTGGTGGTTTTTTTTAGTTACTTATAAACTATTATCATAAGCAATATTTGTACTAAAATAGGAGTAGTTAGTTTGTTTTTACGTAAACATGATTCTACATGCTTATTTATTTATTTATTTATTATTCAGTCAAATAGTTAGTCAATCAGTCAGTTAGTTATACGTTAAAAACCCCACAAAGAAACCAACAACACACAAAACAAAAACACAATATAAAAGCTACACGTGTTCTGATGGCGGCAAAGGAATTAGCGCTTGATTTGCCGATAACTTTAAACGTCTTAATACCAATGCAAACATTTATAGTTTTAATGACGGTGATTGCTTACTTCGTTAAACCGATAGTTCACTCACAGCATGGTAATATTAGCGATAGTGTAGTGTATTATACAAACCTTTGATCATTTATCCGCATTTACCCAGACTATAGGATTATGACCATCATTATCCGCGATTGCCCTTTGTATTTAGCGGTACCTAAACCGTTCGCTAATGCGTGTATATCATATTGTTTCGTTTGCGTCCCGTACAGTTAACGTGTTCGTACATAAAAACAGGCCTCGGTGGCGCAGTGGTTAAGCCATCGGGCTATAGGCTGGTAGGCACAGGGTTCGCAGCCCGGTACCGGCTCCAACCCAGAGCGAGTTCTTAAGGGTTCAGTGGGTAGGTGTAAGACCACTTCACCCTCTTGTCTCTCACTAACCATTAACCAACTAACAACTAACCCTCCGTCCTGGACAGACTGTAGTTTTTAAGATTTTTGAGAAAGTTTTAGAATCATTAATGCCACAGCTAGTCTCATCGGCTGATTACCCGAATAATCATCAATGTGGATTTCAAAAAGGCCTGTCGAGCATCGATGCTTCTTTTGTGTTACAAGAAACATTAAATCACTATAAGGAACGCAGTGACGGCACTTGTGTCGCATTTCTGGATAGTTCAAAAGCCTTCGATACTGTCTGGCATGCAGGTTTGCTATATAAACTATCAGAAATAGGAATCCCTCCTAAAGTCTGGCTTATTTTGAGCGGGATATATAGCAATGCCAAATCTTGTGTTTTTGTAAACAATATATACTCACAGTACTTCAGGCAACAAAGGGGGTTATGTCAAGGTAGTATTCTTTCTCCTAAACTATATGTTTTATACATAAACGAATTGCTAAGCAAGTTAAGCGGATAAAAAAAAGGAACTATGATACTTGATGTTCACGTATCTTGCCCCACACAAGCGGACGATATAGCTATTATTTCTCCTACATCAAGCAATATGCAAGATATGCTATTGATCTGTGAACAATATAGCTTAAAATGGCGATTCATATTCTCGTCGCTTAAAAGTCAAATGATTAATTTCTGTAGAGAGGGGGATCCACCCTTTTTTCTATATAATAAACATATATCTATCAGAAATTCTATAAAACATGTTGGCATCACTTTGAATAAAAATCTAAATAACTGGGATCGAACCTTACAAGCATGTAAGACTATCAAGTCTACAAGTATGGTACTTTTTGCAATCAGGGTGTCACCCACGCGGCCTAAATCCAGCTACAAGTGTAAAATTAGTTAATGCTCTTTGCTTATCCAAAGCTCTCTATGGGTGTGAACTATGGAACTCTATTACCAAAAGCGAGTTATTAGCACTAGAAAGGGCCTTCAGATTTGCAATAAAAAGTATTCAGGGTTTACCAAAAAGGACACGAACAAACATATGTTTAGGGTTAATTGGTACTATTTCAGTTGAAGCAAAAATAGACACTAATAAACTATATTTCCTAGGACATCTCCTTCGCTTACCTACATGGACGTTACCCTATAAGGTTATAACAAGCAGATTATTATGTTTAAAAAATATGTGCATTTCTTCTCCAGTTGGATTTGCAGAAGACATACATAGGATCCTTTGCAAATATAAATTAATTGCATACTTAGATGACTACTATGAAACGTCCATATTTCCTCCCAAACAAACATGGAAAAGAATAGTGAAGAATTGTGTCTTCGAGTTTGAGGAAACAGAATGGAAAAGACAAATATCTGTAACTCCGGATACTAATCATTTTCTACAAATCCACCCAAACCTACAAATACATAAAGCATGGGATATTTCTCGTTCAAACCCTTTGCTAAAAGAACAGGCACATCATGTTATAAGTATATGCGCTACATGGAGGCCTCGATCATCTCAAGGTTTTTGTTCCCTTTGTAATTTACATTACTCCGATCTTCTTATACATGTTATAATTAGCTGTCAGTATTTATCTAAAACCAGAGATGACTTTTGGTGTTCAGTCTTAGATATTGGTCCAATTGAGCTAAGCACAGAATTGCATTGTCTTTCAGACGAGGCGTTCATTACTCAATTACTTTCTTGCAATCCGCCCTTAAACCTTGATAAAGATACCACGAAATCCTATGTTGAGATTGTCGTAGAATTCATATATTTATTAAGTAAAACATATTTTAACACGTTAATTAATAACTGAGATACAGTGCACAGCAAAACGGCACACCTTGTGTGCATGTACAATTGTAAAATACATTTAATATTATGTTTATTTTGAAAATCGTTTTCTTTTAATTCTTCTCTGTAGTTATCACTAATATGTATACTTGTTTGTCTCTGTGCTGTAATTATTTCTTTGTATGTATATCTGTTTATCTGTTGTTTTGTTGTTACAACTCTCTTTAAGAGGAATAAAGAATATATATATATATAGGATTATGACCATAATTATCCGCGATTGCCCTTTGTATTTAGCGGTACCTAAACCGTTCGCTAATGCGTGTATATCATATTGTTTCGTTTGCGTCCCGTACAGTTAACGTGTTCGTACATAAAAACAGGCCTCGGTGGCGCAGTGGTTAAGCCATCGGACTAAGGCTGGTAGGCACAGGGTTCGCAGCCCGGTACCGGCTCCAACCCAGAGCGAGTTCTTAAGGGCTCAGTGGGTAGGTGTAAGACCACTTCACCCTCTTGTCTCTCACTAACCATTAACCAACTAACAACTAACCCTCCGTCCTGGACAGACAGCCCAGATGGCTGAGGCGTGTGCCCAGGACAGCGTGCTGCTTGAACCTTAATTGGATATACGCACGAAAATAAGTTCAAATGAATGCATATTACATAACTTACATAACTGAGGAACACACGAGGGTACTAAAGTTCTCTCTGAACCTAGTTTATTGCTGCCAGTAGTAAATTTCTTTAACATTTAGTGTTTTAATATGTATTTTTAAGTGTATTATCATCAACACAAGAAATTCTACCTCATAACATATTCGTTCGGCACTCCGTAACACAACATTTTCAAATCTCCATCAGAAGACAAGTAAAAATTTGTGACATGAAGACAAGTAAATGTTTGTTTTAAGAAGACAAGTAAATGTTTGTGTTCTAAATTGTCACATATCTTGACTAATTTCTAAAATGTATACGTACATGTACTTCTAAAAAATATTGACATTTGTTTTTTTAGATACATAGATAGATAGATATTTATACACAGTTCTGATAAAAATTTCCCTAAAGCTGATTTTAATGGATGATCTACATAACGCGGCGCTTCTAATGATACCTTAGCGGTATAGGGGCATGTTAAAAGGGTACTCTCTCTAATGATACCAAAATAAAGTCACCCAGACCAAGATACTTGTAATTTTCACGGATACAATTGTATCCTTATAATATGGCACAAAGCTAACTAGCTACACTGTTTACTTGATATATGTAGGTATAAATGTGTAATTTAATAAAAGCATGACTGCACAAAATTGTTAATAAAATCGATTAGTTAATAATAATCATTTTTAAATTCAATGAGTAACTTGTGCATATATACCTGTACATGTATGTAGATATCAGTTTATTTGTTTATTTACTTGTTTGTTCTTTTCTTTCGTTCTTTCATTATTTCTTCATTTATAGATTTAAAAAATCATTTATTTTAATTTGTGAATGGTATTAAATGGTATACGTTCTACAAACAATACAAAGCAACAAGTAATCCAGTAATAGTGATCAGACAGTTTGCAATTACTAATTATGGCTTAGTTCAACAATAACAAAATTAATATACATCTTATGCATTGATACAATAATTATACCTATGGTTAGGGGTACCTTTTCGTCAGTAATCCAAATTTAAGAATAATAAATCTGGTTTGGGTAACTGATTCCCTCCCTGCAGTATACACACATTTTTGAAATCATTTAATAAATAATCCATAATTATCCATTATATCTTTCAATGAATGAAATGAGTATGGCTGTAAAACAAAGTGAATACTTTCATGTTGGTACTATCATTTCACTATTTATGCATATTTGTGGAAATGTAATGATGATTGTAATCATGATTACTGGATAATGTATTGACAATCGTAATCGATTACTTTCAATTTTCTTGTAATCGCAATCGTAATCGTAATCGTAATCATGACATTCTCAAGTAATCGTAATCGTAATCATGACATTCTCAAGTAATCGTCCCATCTCATATATATATATATATATATATATATATATATATATATATATATATATATATAATATATATAGATATAATAAATAAGTAGATAAAAAAAAAGTAGATAGATAAATAAATAAAATAAATAAAAAATAAATAAATAAATAAATAGATAAATAAGGAGATAAATAAGTAGATAAATAAATAAGTACGTAGATAAATAAGAAAACAGACAACCGAATAATTAAATACATTTCTAAATAAAAAACGATATCGTTAATTATTGACTCGTTCCGAACAGTAACACGGAGATACTGCTTTGACGACCGAGAACACATCGGATGTACAGCTATTGATACTTTAAGGAAGAAACAGTGAGTTTCAGCCATACCCTGTTTTAGAAGATCGTGTACCTTTAACAGATCAACACAACCAGCGCGTGCACGCACAATATTTCACAGTGTCCACCTGTAACCTAGGTTTACACTTTATATATAAATGTGAACTACTTTGACAAGAACATGTGGAGATGGAAATATACCGACCAACAAAAGAAACGCGATTGTTTTAATAAATTACGGAGTATATATTTTTTATCATACAATTAATATGTAAATGGACAATCAAAATGGGTCTAAAATGTTCAGAAGACTTTGATAATTTTAATAGACAAAACCATCAAGGGACTCCAAACAGCATGGGCCGAATTTACGTTGCTCGTTTTTCTTATAGACGGGTGTTTAAGCAGTGTACAGGTATGTAGTTACACGCATGTAGGACTTAAACAGATCTAGTATATTCGGCTCAATAATTTTAAATAAAATTATTAAAAAAACAAGATTAATATCCATGTTTCTTTTGTTGTTAATTATAAATACAGATTCACTAACGAAACGCAAAACCAATTCAGATATGTTTAGTACAGTAAACTGATACATATACGTCAGTTTCGTGTATGAACGAAGAACCACTGCACTAATTGTGATTTACGAACGATCAGATAAGCCATTAATACCCGTTAGGTACAGCCAGGAGATTCTAATCCAAATGACCACCAGCTGTAGGTAAAGTACTAGACTCCCGGTCTCGATTGTGTAGGGGTCAACTTAACACTGGGAGGTCATGGTTTCGAATCCACGTTGCAGCTCCAACCAAAAGTAAGTTCGTGGATATAAATCACACTTCTCTTTCGTTATCTACCATATACTAAACGCAGTCTTGTACAGACTACTCGGATAGTTAAATTGTGGACCTAAGCCGACAAGATTAAATCTAAAATAATAACTTGAAGTAAACAAGAACATGCATTGAAATGGAAGTCTTTGTAAAGTGAGTCTGGTATACTTTGACCTCGGCGAGTCTTCTACTACATACGACTTATGCTCTACGGCTGGTACAACAAAGGCCGTTATATTTTTCTGTTTGCGTGAAAGTGTATATAAACGATTCCTTGCTGCTGTCCGATAGGAGGAGTCTAATTGTGGAAATTGCCGTATGTTAGCAACAAAATAGCCGGTGTTTAAACAAACATGGTCATCCTTTCACTTCACAAGATTGTAAAGAGTATCATGGTGTCCACGTCTGTTGTAATAATTGACGAATAATGATATAATGTGATCCATAAGCACAATATTATTCATTTGTCTACCAATGAATAATGCTAAAACAAAAAACAATTGCCAAAACCATTATCAGCTGCACACATTATATCTGCTTTTTGTGATATATAGAATATGAAAGTACCTATTCACATAAAGCTTACATCTTTCCTGGATTGAATCTAAATCATTGTAATCCGTGTTAGGGCAAATTATAACTCTTTAAGTCAAGAAATAAACTTGATAAGAAATAAAACGTTATTCAATAGTCTGTTAATACCAAGTTACATTTCAAATATGATTAATAACACACTTGCTGAAATAAGTGTAGCATTGTTTGTGTTAATAAACTTGATAAGGAATGGAAACTCATCCAATAGCCTATTAATACTGAGCTTACATTTCAAATATGATTAATAATACACTTTCTGAAATACGTGTAGCATTTCTTTTTAATGTTAGTATACACACCTTGTCCTTGTGCGTCTAATTTATGCCTATTTACTCACCGTATCCGCAAGCAACGCCGATAGTCAAGATGTTGTACCACGCAGGAAAACGAAAGCAAACTGTTTTTATCAAAACTCCTATCTTGTATGTTCACAACACATTCTCCTACCTTCGGTTTTATGTCCACCTCAAATACTGTGGAAAAAAGAAGCGTAAGCTGGTCAGTTTGTACAGAGAGTGACACAGGCGTTTAAATTGGCGGTCACTGGACACTCAGTTTGTCCAAGTGTCACGCAGTGTGAAAAAGGCCACCAACTGTAGTGTCCGTTACCAAGTTTGTTTATTTTCCTGACATTTATTGGGGTATACCCGCGCTCCACCCGCCGTGTGAAGGGTAATTGCATCCTAGATGGGCGCAGGTCGGATTAAATCGTGTCTCGTCGAAATTAGATTCCGACTAATTTCACACCCTAATGTTGCTGTACTGGCCTGGATAATGATAACATGTTACATGGGATTAAAAGCAATTGTGTTGCCCCAGCCTCCGGCGCTATCAGCTAAATCGTCTAATTCTCGGGGTCTAATTGTGTTTACGTCTGGTCACCTTTCCAGTCAGATGGTCGTTGGGGGTAGGAGGTGTTGGATGCAAGTCAAATCTAAATATTGTTCATATCACGGACAGATGATTGCGATAGAAAATTAGAGAAATTTCCATCTTTCCTGATTGTGGTATTGTTTGTCTCTGCGGGTTATTTCCTGTCTATGCTGATTGCTTAATACAATTACAATGGTTCTGGTAATGGCTTCATCCAATGTAGTCTACACTGAACAGTTATATTGTCCCTGCAAGCTCGACCTAGAATAAATATGTTGGTGCATATTTATACAATTATAATTAGAAACACCCAGAGAGTGTCGTAAGTGCGAAAGACTCAATTTCTATACACCAGAGCGGAATCATTGACCGGGAGATTGAGATTGAGAGACTGAGAGACTGAGAGAGAGAGAGAGAGAGAGAGAGAGAGAGAGAGAGAGAGAGAGAGAGAGAGAGAGAGAGAGAGAGAGAGAGAGAGAGAGAGAGAGAGAGAGAGAGAGAGAGAGAGAGAGAGAGAGACAGAGACAGAGACAGAGACAGACAGACAGACAGTGAGAGAGGCAGACAGAGAAACAGACATACAGACAGACATGACAGAGAGAAAGAGAGAGAGAGATAGACACAAAGAGGGAGAAAGAGAGAGAGAGAGCGAGGGTGAGAAAAAGGAGAGGTAGTAAAAGCGAGAGAAAGAGATAAATAGATAGAGGGAGGGAGAGAGAGAGAGAACGAAAGAGATAGAGAGAGGTATACATGCTTAGAGAGATGCAAACTGACACAGAGAAAAACCCCAATCAGTACTATCTTATAGTAAAAAGAGAGGACAAACCAGGCTCCAGATAAAATAAAAACAAAGAAGAAAGACAGACACAACATGATAATTTGGAATGAAGACAGCACTAACACCGTATGTATAATAATAAACTATTGGTTCACGGAAACAGCTCTTCCGTTATTTGCTCGTGGTTTAGATAGCAAATTGCCGGACACTGTCACCAGATACGCAGCCTGGTAACTGACAAATCTAATTAACCGTCCCCACACGCCGCGGTGTGTAATCAAGGCCACGACACGTGAAACGCTCTACCTGAGCCGGCCAGTACAGCGAGCATATCAGATTAGAACTCCACAATATGAGCATTTCCATTTCCCACAATAGCGCATCGTGGCAGAAGCCATCAGTCAAGTCGACACCGCACCTGTCGAAGGAACCGCAATCCGGTCAATGATTCCGCTCTGGTGTATAGAAATTACATATTACATGACACCGCGTTACGTAACACTCACAGAACACGTTGTTTTCGCGTGTTATGTTATTCTATAATATAATAAAATAGTGTAATTCTAGGACAACATATCGATTGATGTCTGTATGGAGGAACTCATTTTGGGTTTCAAATCAATTTTCGGTGAACATTATTTTTTTCTATTGAAGATGTAGGTGTGAGATACATATACCCCACACAGGTGGAACCTGGTAAAACTAATTATTGATGAAGCTACATCGACCAAATAATAAAGAGCGAATGAAAAGAAAAGCAAAAGTAGATTGAATATATATTCAACCAGTGCACCACAACTGGTCAAAAGCTGTGGTATATGCTTTCCAGTCTGTGGGAAAGATTATATTATTAATATGTACAATCCTATATAGGACACATTTCATTGAGATAAACTGAATGTTCTTGGTATGAACGCTAAACTAGCGAACATTGACCAGGTCGAACTTTTGCACTGTAAGAAAGCTGCAACGATCCTTGAGGGAAGGAAACAGACCTGCCCTTGGCATCAACGTAGACCACAGACACTAGCCACTGTAGTCTGGTGGTCAGACACCGTTGATAATACATACAGTGGTCTTCACTACTCGACATTTGCATAATGTGATGGGTTCGTTTATGACAGGCCTGAACCAAAGTGAACTTTATTTACACTCTTGCTATATTCAACAGCATATACAGGGGTTGTATATTCTTTTCTAGTTCTATGCTGCATAGATACATGGATATTAGTTCCATCGTGTTCTACACATGTTCTACACTAGTTATGTTAATTCGCAGTCTATGTTCTTCACATATTATTCTATATCAGTTCCACTATGTTCTATTGTAGTCCTATACTGTTATACAAAAATAAAAACCCATTCTATATTAATTTCACCATATTCAGTACAAGTTCCAAAAGCTATATTAGATGGTGTGTCATCAGAGCTGTCAATGTGTATATGGAAATGGAACGTACGTCCATGATATTATGATAACTACAATTCAAATAATATAAAATATCCGAATCCAGGACATAACCCCACTCGAAAAAAACCCACCCGACAAACTCACACAACAAATGAGAATAATAGACAAAACCCCATTGTGACCATTTTACACATAAAACTGAAATATTTAAGAACTGAACGTTATATTTTTGACGTTCATGCGATGATAAACACCAAAACCGTTGTACACACTGTAGGAATGGCGAAGCGAGTTCCGGTAATAACATTCTCTTTTTATTTGTTTACCGAAAAAGTGCAGTTTTCACGTTCATGCAAGAATAAACCTTTTTTTTCTTCTTTTTTTTTAGATCACGTGATAGCATTTTAACCAATCCAGACGCCTATTACAAAACAGTAATTATAAAATGGAATTATTATGATATGAAATAAAGTTGACATTTCTATTTTGGAAGAATAAAATTATAAATAAAATTGAAATCGAGAGGCATTGGCCACTGTGTGAGGTTGAAGTTGATCTATATACTGTATTTGCTACACTTGTTTGAATAAAAAGGAAATACTCCAGAAAAGATTTTGTTCTATATTGAGATATGTGAGTGGGGTTATGTCCAAATGTTTTTTTTTGCTGTGTGGGGTTATGTTCGAGTGGTTTTTTTTCCCCCAGTGCAGTTATGTCCGGGTGGGGTTTATTCCGGTGGGGTTATGTCCGAGTGGGGTTTATTCCGGTGGGGTTATGTCCGAGTGGGGTTATGTCCGAGTGGGGTTATGTCCGGGTGGGGTTATGTCCGGATGGGGTTTATTCCGGTGGGGTTTATTCCGGGTGGGGTTTATTCCGGTGGGGTTATGTCCGGGTGGGGTTTATTCCGGTGGGGTTATGTCCGTTTACCAAAATATCCCCCACACCAGCAACAATAAGAAGAACGTCTTCGAGCAGTACGCTTTGTGTACATTAATTTTAACAAATAATACGTAACAATGTTTTTTTTAAATTATTATTACTCATTTGATAATACAGTGATGAATTTCATTTCAGCAGTTCATTAATAATGAGGACCAAAAGGCGGGAGCCCGATTACTCTCCATTAATAAAGAAAGGAGAACGCAGCATGTCGAAGTATGCACTTCCTGAGATATACGAAACTAATTAAAGAAAATTACATAATTTATAAAAGTTATCCTTCTCTGCCAACAAAACAATACAGGTGAAAAATAGTGTGTACACCACAGTCCCTTGAGGTGCTCTATCCAGGTGACATTCTCACCTGTCTGTAGATATATGAACCTTTTGCCTCCAGGTACGAAATTCTTTTAGCCCGATTCGATCTCTGACGTAATTTGAATTGGCTGACGTGATTGGCAGATGGTTTGATTGACATATCGACTTGCGATATTGAAATTTGAATATCGCGGGAAGGAACACCCCGAGGTATATTAATTAATCGACGTGTAGTTTATCTCTATTATTGTAAACAACCAGAAGACAATGCGGTGATCGATCAATGGACATTAGTTTGTTTTAAGTCAGTATGCAGGGTGTGAGGTGCATACGAATAACGCGATGAACGAGGAAGTGACTTGGGTGTAGTTTATCTCTATTATTGTAAACAACCAGAAGACAATGCGGTGATCCATGAGTGGACGTTAGTTTGTTTTAAGTCACAGGGTGTGTGGTGCACATGAACAACGTGGTGAATGGGGAAGTGACTTGGGTGGTGTTTAGCACGCACATATGCTACTTGTTTTATTGTGTCGAACTACCTCGGTAGATCCAATCAACTGATTGTTTGTTTTTTCATTCTAAGCAGTGCACCACAACTGGTTAAAATCCTTGGTATGTGTTATTGTGTCTGTGGAACACTGCATATAAAAGATCCCTTGCTGTTAATGAAAACTGTAGCAGGTTTCCTATGAAGACTACGTGTCACACTTACCAAATGTTTGACATCCAATAGCCGATGATTAATTAATCAGTGTGCTCTAGTGATGTTGTTAAAAAAAAACAAAAAAACCTTTAACTTTTTGAACTTTTATTGTGTAGTTTTGTGCAGAAAATTGCAGGGTTTGAGGTAGATACGAACGGGGGAAGGGGGGGGGGGGTGGTGGTGATGGTGATGGTGATGGTGGTGGTGGTGGTGGTGGTGGTAGATGGTGGATGGAGGGTGCGCATATTATATTGATCTTGGAGTGTTTGTTTTTCTTGTTGTTTGTTGTTTGTTACAGTCCCTGCCACAAGAAGACAGAAAATTCTAAATTATATAACTTTCTATCCAAATTTCTCCTAATATATATTAATTATTATGTTCATACGTGTTATACACAATTGCGGACAACCATAAACGCTTACGACAGTTAATACCAGCATTTTATTTCCTAAATTAAAGGAACGCTTCTGACTATAACTATGTTGGCTACTGCAAAAATATTGGTTTGTAAACGAAAATGGAAAATTAGGTTCTGATAGTGTGATAAACATCATTTCGACTATCGTGTATAGAGATGCAAGTTTCAATGGGTTAATGGCTATGTTGTTCGAATGCACGCTAAAGTTGTCAAGCACTATGTTAAGCTATGCAACGCTTAAAAATACAGCTATTGTAGAAACGAATATTCTAACTGGGGTAGGCCTACCCGGAGATTACTTTCACCCTTATTATCCAGCAGTATGGTGACGGAACATTCATCAAATCAAAGACACCTTGCAGGTGTGTACCTACAAAACTAAGAGTATCGAATATTAAAACGTTGTTGTTTCTGTTTTGTTTTCATTCTTCCAAGAGCATGGATCGGCACGAATAACCTAAAACTTTACATGACGTTTTGGACGTGAACTACTTTAACAACACTGAATTGAATGAAATCGGCGTGCCAGCTTTCATTAAGGGTCGGTTCGCCCAGTGTAATCGGCTTCAGCTCCATATCGATTACACATAACGCGTAGATCTATTTCTCAAGTCAGGATTCTCATGCCGGAAACCAGTTTGAGTTGAAATGCGTGAAATTTAATAGCCAAATAAACTGCGAGGTCTATAAAATATGCTACAGCGAAACATGAAATAAGTTTTTGAACAAAGATTTTATGGTTGGATTGATTTTTTACATTTGTTCTTGAACAACATATAACCTGAACACAGGATATAGGAAACTGTGTGTGTTTTAGAAAGAAAGAAGGAAGGAAGCGTTCTATTTAACGACGCACTCAACACATTTTATTTACGGTCATATGGCGTCGGACATATGGTTAAGGACCACACAGATATTGAGAGAGGAAACTTCTGTCGCCACTTCATAGGCTACTCTTTTCGATTGGCAGCAAGGGATCTTTTATATGTACCGTCCCACAGACAAGATAGTACATACCACGGCCTTTGTTACACCAGTTGTGGAGCACTGGCTGGAACAATAAATCGCCCAATACGCCCACCGACGGGAATCGATCCTAGATCGATCACGCACCAGGAGAGCGCTGTATCACTTGTTTAGTTAGAATGATCCTACGTAAGCCAGACGTAAATCATTAACAAATATAAATATTTAAAATGCTGAAGCACAACGCGTATTGGTGAATTTGAAATAATATTTAGGTTGCACACCAATATTAATTACTCCGTGCAATTCAGTACAATATATTCTATGAAAAATATAATATTGATAGGGCCATGTAACTACTAATTTTAGAAAGTACCCTCCTTTGACAACTATCTTGCAAAAACAAAAAAAATCAACATAGGTTGACCACGAACATTTTCAGTTAACCACCCTCATGCCAGAATCATTAATTTATATCGCCTTATTTTCGTGCTTATATCAAATTAAGGTTCAAGCACGCTGTCCTGGACACACACACCTCAGTTGTCTGAGCTGTCTGTCCAGGACAGTGTGTTAGTTGTTAGTTGGTTAGTGGTTAGTGAGAGAGAAGAGGGTGTAGTGGCCTTACACCTACCCATCGAGCCCTTAGAAACTCGCTCTGGGTTAGAGCAGGTACCGGGCTGCGAACCCTGTACCTAACAGCCTGTAGTCCGATAGCTTAACCACTGCGCCACCGAGGCCGGTCTCATGCCGGAACACCGCCTCATGTAACTGTTAAATACAAGTGACACTATACCACTTACAGAGTTGTTATCAATTGGTACTAATTATAACCAGTAAGCAATGGGCTATTTAAATACTACAAAGGTCAATCTACTTGTAAAAAAAAAGAAAGGAATGTTTTATTTAACGATGCACTCAACACATTTTATTTACGGTTATATGGCGTCAGACCTATGGTTAAGGACCACACAGATATTGAGAGGAAACCCGCTGTCGCCACTTCATGGGCTACTCTTTTCGATTAGTCCTTAACCATATGTCTGACGCCATATAACCGTAAAAAAAATGTGTTGAGTGCGTCGTTAAATAAAACATTTCTTTCTTTCTTTCTTTTCGATTAGCAGCAAGATATATTTTATATGCATCATCCCACAGACAGGGTAGTACATACCACGGCCTTTGATATATCAGTCGTGGGGCACTGGCTGGAACAAGAAATAGCCCAATGGGCCCACCGACGGGGATCGATCATAGACCGACCGCGCATCGGGCGAGCGCTTTACCACTGGGCTACATCCCACCCCAATCTACTTGTAATCAAGAAACAAAGATTTCAAAAGGCATATCACCGGCCTCGATGGCGTCGTGGTTACGCCATCGGTCTACAGGCTGGTAGGTACTGGGTTCGAATCCCAGTCGAGGCATGGGATTTTTAATCCAGATACCGACTCCAAACCCTGAGTGAGTGTTCCGCAAGGCTCAATGGGTAGGTATAAACCACTTGCACCGACCAGTGATCCATAACTGGTTCAACAAAGGCCATGGTTTGTGCTATCCTAGCTGTGGGAAGCGCAAATAAAAGATCCCTTGCTGCCTGGCGACAGCGGATTTCCTCTATAAAAAAACCCAACAGTGTCAGAATGACCATATGTTTGACGTCCAATAACCGATGATACGATAAAAAAATCAATGTGCTCTAGTGGCGTCGTTAAATAAAACAAACCACTCTTTTTTTTCAAAAGGCATATCAGAATTGTGCACTGTTTTTACGAGGAACTAGTTCCAAAACCGGATTATATTAAACTGATACAACAAGAAATGACCAGACAAACGGTGGTGTGCTGCCTTTATAATACATCAGAGGCGGATCGGGGGTGGGGGTGGGTGGGTGGGGGAGGCAGGGGTACGGGCCCTCCCTCGTTATAATTTTATTACGTATTAATTTTTTAATTTTTTTATACGATCCCCTCCAAACCTCCCTCTACGTTCCATTGCATTCCGCCTCATGTCACTGCCCCCCCCCCCCCACCCCCACCCCCAATGGATTTTCTGGATCCGCCACTGTACATGGCTGTATAAGTGTATCAGCGGCTTTGAATCTGGATATATAAGTACTTAAAATACCAAGATGTCCAAAGATGATAATAAACCTGCCCGCACCTAGAAGAAATTCGACAGGACGTTTGTACGGAAGACACGTCCCTCAACACCAAACTCTGGGGACCTGTCAACGACCTCCGGAAGACGGCAAACTTCATCGCCACATCCCGATTACTGATATAACGGCCGTAAAAAGATTGAACGCAGAAGAAGAAGAACAAAGATGATGTATTGTAGGATTTCTTTTCTGATCAATAAATGAATGAACAATATTTATTATACTATTACTGGATGGCATGAAATCAGCAATGAATCTTATATTCAACTTATGTTTTAAATATTCTAGTTCATCTGTAAAATAAATGGGTAAAAACGTTTAATTCTGTTTAATGACACCACTAGAACACATTGATTTATTTATCATCGGCTATTGGATGTCAAACACTTGTTAATATTGTTATATAGTCTTAGATAGGAAACTCTGTACATTTTTACGTTACAGATCAACGTGAATGAAAAGGGCATACCTGAGTTTGCTGCATTGTAAGATATTTCCGACTAATAAAATATTTCTACGATTAAATTTACATATTAAATATATTTTCTGGTTTAGAATATCAGTGTCTGTATAAATTCAAAGTGTTTCTGGTCGTCTTAATATTTGTAAGAAGCCCAAAGTGGATTTTGTCTTCAAGTAATTTCGTACGTACGAATACATTATATTTTGGGAAATAAAATGAAATTTAACCTTCTACAAATATTAGAACAATCAGAAACACGTTTAATATCGTTAAAATATCTATGTTAGTCGATAACATCTTAAACAGTGCAGCAAACTCAAAAATGTCCCTTTAATTAGCATAACCAATTATTGGAAATACAATATTGTTGTTCTTGAAAAAGGGATTATGACGACTTGTTAAAAACAAAAATAGTTGTTAGAAAAGAATTGTCAGAAGTGGGATTTGAACCCACGCCCACATTCGTGGACCAGAACACTCGTTAACACAGCATATGTGTAAAGCTCATAAGCCTTGAGTCTGGCGCCTTAGACCACTCGGCCATCCTGACGATATAATAACAGGTTGTAATTTTGTTAGAGAGGAAACACGCTACATTTTCCAATTCATTCATTCATTTCATTCATTTATACTTATACTTATACTCATGCTTATGTTCAATTAAGTGTTCAAGCACGCTGTCTACTGCACTACTATCACTGGAAGGTATGAAATCAGCAATGAAACTTAAATTCAACTTATGTTTTAAATATTCTAGTTCATCTATAAAATAAATCGTTAAAAAAAGTTTATTTTGTTTAACGACACCACTAGAGCACATTGATTTATTTATCATCGGCTATTGGATGTCAAACACTTGTTAATTTTGTTATATAGTCTTAGAGAGGAAACTGTACATTTTTACATTAGTAACAAAGTATTTTTTATATTCACCATTACTCAGACAGGATAACACATACCACAGCCTTTGATATAACAGTCGTGGGGCACTAGTTGGGACGGGGTATAACCCAGTCTGAGAATGGGCCCAACGAAAATGTTCGACCTGTGATCAAAGCACCTCAGACGAGCACTTTACCGACTGACCTAGGTGCTCGCCCTCTCACAGAGGGATAAAGAGAGAGAGAGAGAGAGAGAGAGAGAGAGAGAGAGAGAGAGAGAGAGAGGAGAGAGAGAGAGAGAGAGAGAGAGAGAGAGAGAGAGAGATAGGGGTAGCGGGGGAAGAGAGAGAGAGAAAGAGAGGGGAAGAGAGGGAGAGAGAGAGCGAGAGCGAGCGAGTGAAGAGAGAGAGAGAGAGAGAGAGAGAGAGAGAGAGAGAGAGAGAGAGAGAGAGAGAGAGAGAGAGAGAGAGAGAGAGAGGGAGAGAGAGAGAGAGGGGGGAGAGAGGGGGGGTGGGAGAGAGGAGAGAGAGAGAGAGAGAGAGAGAGAGAGAGAGAGAGGGGGGGGGGGGAGAAATAGAGAGAGAGAGATCAACGTAAATTAAAGGGACATTCCTGAGTTTGCTGCATTGTAAGATGTTTTCGACTAATAAAATACTTCTACGATTAAATTTACATATTAAATATATTTTCTGGTTTAGAATATCAGTGTCTGTATATTCAATGTGTTTCTGGTCGTCTTAATATTTGTAAGAAGCCCAAAGTGGATTTTGTCTTCAAGTAATTTCGTACGTACGAATACATTATATTTTGGGAAATAAAATGAAATTTAACCTTGTACAAATATTAGAACAATCAGAAACACGTTTAATATCGTTAAAATATCTATGTTAGTCGATAACATCTTAAACAGTGCAGCAAACTCAAAAATGTCCCTTTAATTAGCATAACCAATTATTGGAAATACAATATTGTTGTACTTGAAAAGGGTATATTGACGACTTTTTAACAAACATATATTTGTTAGAAAAGAATTGTCCAGAAGTGGGATTTGAACCCACGCCCACATTTCGTTGGACCAGAACACTCGTTTAACACAAGCATATGTGTAAAGCGTCATTAAGCCTTGAGCGCGTGGCGCCCCTTCGACCCACTCGGTCCATCCTGACGATATAATAACAGGTTGTCATTTTTGTTAGAGAGGAAACTAACGCTACCTATTTTCATTCATTCATTCCATTTCATTCATTTATACTTATAACTTATACTCATGCTTATTGTTTCAATTAAGTGTTTTCAAGCACCGCTGTCTACTGCACTACTATCACTGGAAGGTAATGAACTCAGCAATGAAACTTAAATTCAACTTAAGTTTTAAATATCTAGTTCCTTATAAAATAAATCGTTAAAAAAAGTTTTTTTGTTTAACGACACCACTAAGGCACTTGTTTATTTTCATCGGCTATTTGTTTCAAACCTTTTTAATTTTTGTTAATAGTTTAAGGAAGGAACTTACATTTTTTTTAAC